>NC_091003.1:26760161-26850161 GCF_041146395.1 Eulemur rufifrons
GCGGGTAATGGTTAGGGTCAGGGTTAAGGTTCACGGATAGGGTTAGTGTTAAGGGTTACGGGTAGGTTTAGGGTTCAGGGTTAGTGTTAGCATTAGGGCTTAAGGTTAGGATTAGGCGGTAGGTTAGATTTAGGGTTAGATCTAGGCGTTAGGGTAAGGGCTAGCGTTAGGGTTAAGAGATAGGGTTAGGTTTAATGCTTAGGATTAGGGTTAGGGTTTGGGGTTAAAGTAAGTGTTAGGGGTTAGGTTAAAGGATCAAAGGTTAGGGTTATTTTTAGCTGTAGTGTTAGGGTTAGGGAAAAGGGATCCCATTAGCATTAAGGGTCTTCCTTACTGTAGGGTTAAGGGTTAGGCTTAGAGTTAAAGGTTAAGGTTAGGGTCAGTGTTAAGATTTAGGGTGAGGGTTAACGGTTAGGGTAAAGGTTAAGCGTTAGGGTTAGGGATTAGTGATTATGGTTTTTGGTTAGTGTTAGGGTTAGCGGTTAGGAGTTAGTGTTTTATGAAGGGGTATGGTTAGAATTAGGATTGGGGTTAGAGTTAGGGTGAGGTATAGGGGTTAGGTTTAGGGGTTAGTTTTAGGGTAAAAGGATAGGATTAGGGTTACGGGTTGGGCTTAGGTTTAGGGTTAAAGTTTACTGCTAGGGTTAGGGATAGGCTTCAGCGTTAGCTTTAGGGGTTCTGGTTAGTGTTAGGTGTGCGTTAGTGTCTGGGTTAGGTCTAGTCGTGAGGGTAAGGTTTAGGGTTAGCTTTAAGAGCTAGGGTTAGGTTTAATGGTTAGGATTAGGATTAGGGTTAAGGGTTAGGGTAAGGCTTAGGGGTTAGGTTGAAGGGATAGTGTCAAGGGTTAGGGTTTTGTTAGGCATAGCGTTGGGGTTAGAAGTAAGGGTTACTGTCAGTGTTAGGGTTGTAGGTAGGGTTACGGTTAGGGTTAGCGGTTTAGAATTAGGGTTAGGGATTAGGTGTCACGGTGATGACTAGGAGATAGGGTTAGAATTATGGGATAGGGGTTGTTCTCAGGAAATGGGTTATGCATTAACGTTAGGATAAGAGGTTAAAGTTAGGCGCACGGTGAGGTTTACGTGTTAAGGGGAGAAATAGGAACAGGGTTGGGTGTTATGTTCAGGGTTAGGGTTATCTGTTAAAGGTATTGTTTATGCTTAGCGCACGGGCCCTGTCTGCATTAGGCGGGCGGGGGGAGTTTAGGGGGCTGGGATTGTACCCGGGAACCCACTCTATCATACTCTGGGTATGGGCCCGTTAGTTTCATGCCGGACACAGTGGTAGAGGCTCTTTCACGCATGGCATGGGAGGATTGCAGGCTTTCTAAACTCTAAGAAAGCAAGAAGTCTGAGAATGAGATTTAGGGTTAGGATTATGGTTAGGGTTAAGGATGAAGTTTAGTGTAAGGTGAGGGCTTAGGGTTAGGGATTAGGGTTAGGGTTAAAGGTTACTCTTAGCTTTAACAGTTACACTTTGGTTTCGGGTTGAGGTTTACGGTTAGGGTTAAGATGAGGGGTTAGTGTTAGGTACAGGGTTAGGGTTCGGTGTTAGGTTTAGGGTTGAAGATTAGGATTAGGGTTAGGATTAAAGGTTAGCGTGAGAGTTAACGCTTAGGGTTAAGGTTAAGAGTTAGGGTTTAGTGTTAGGGTTAGGGTTAGGGTTAGTTTTAGGGTTAGAGTTATGTGCTATGGTTTGTGTTAGAGGTTAGGGTTAGGTTTCCTGGTGGCGGTTAGGGTTACATTTAGGTGTTAGCATTAGGGTTAGGGTTAGGGTTACGGTTAAGGGATAGGATTAGGGTTAAGTGTTGGGCTTAGGGTTAGGGTTTAGTGTTAGGGTTATCATTAAGGATTAGGGGTAGGGTCAGTGTTAAATGCCTGCGTGCGGGTAATAGTTAGGGTCAGGGTTAAGGTTCACGGATAGGGTTAGTGTTAAGGGTTACGGGTAGGTTTAGGGTTCAGGGTTAGAGTTAGCATTAGGGCTTAAGGTTAGGATTAGGCGGTAGGTTAGATTTAGGGTTAGATCTAGGCGTTAGGGTAAGGGTTAGCGTTAGGGTTAAGAGATAGGTTTAGGTTTAATGCTTACGATTAGGGTTAGGGTTTGGGGTTAAAGTAAGTGTTAGGGGTTAGGTTTAAGGATCAAAGGTTAGGGTTATTTTTAGCTGTAGTGTTAGGGTTAGGGATAAGGGATCCCATTAGCATTAAGGGTCTTCCTTACTGTAGGGTTAAGGGTTAGGCTTAGAGTTAAAGGTTAAGGTTAGGGTCAGTGTTAAGATTTAGGGTGAGGGTTAACGGTTAGGGTAAAGGTTAAGCGTTAGGGTTAGGGATTAGTGATTAGGGTTTTTGGTTAGTGTTAGGGTTAGCGGTTAGGAGTTAGTGTTTTATGAAGGGGTATGGTTAGAATTAGGATTGGGGTTAGAGTTAGGGTGAGGTATAGGGGTTAGGTTTAGGGGTTAGCTTTAGGGTAAAAGGATAGGATTAGGGTTACGGGTTGGGCTTAGGTTTAGGGTTAAAGTTTACTGCTAGGGTTAGGGTTAGGGTTCAGGGTTAGCTTTAGGGGTTCTGGTTAGGGTTAGGTGTTAGGTTAGTTTCAGGGTTAGGTCTAGTCGTGAGGGTAAGGTTTAGGGTTAGCTTTAAGAACTAGGGTTAGGTTTAATGGTTAGGATTAGGATTAGGGTTAAGGGTTAGGGTAAGGCTTAGGGGTTAGGGTGAAGGGTTAGGGTCAAGGGTTAGGGTTTTTGTTAGGCATAGCGTTGGGGTTAGAAGTAAGGGTTACTGTCAGTGTTAGGGTTGTAGGTAGGGTTACGGTTAGGGTTAGCGGTTTAGAATTAGGGTTAGGGATTAGGTGTCACAGTGATGACTAGGAGATAGGGTTAGAATTATGGGATAGGGGTTGTTCTCAGGAAATGGGTTATGCATTAAGGTTAGGATAAGAGGTTAAATTTAGGCGCACGGTGAGGTTTACGTGTTAAGGGGAGAAATAGGTACAGGGTTGGGTGTTATGTTCAGGGTTAGGGTTATCTGTTAAAGGTATTGTTTATGCTTAGCGCACGGGTCCTGTCTGCATTAGGCGGGCGGGGGGAGTTTAGGGGGCTGGGATTGTACCCGGGAACCCACTCTATCATACTCTGTGTATGGGCCCGTGGGTTTCATGCGGGACACAGTGGTAGAGCCTCCTTTCACGCATGGCATGGGAGGATTGCAGGCTTTCTAAACTCTAAGAAAGCAAGAAGTCTGAGAATGAGATTTAGGGTTAGGATTATGGTTAGGGTTAAGGATGAAGTTTAGTGTTAGGGTGAGGGCTTAGGGTTAGGGATTAGGGTTAGGGTTAAAGTTTACTCTTGGGTTTAACGGTTACACTTTGGTTTATGGTTGAGGTTTACGGTTAGGGTTAAGATGAGGGGTTAGGGTTAGGTACAGGGTTAGGGTTAAGTGTTAGGTTTAGGGTTGAAGATTAGGATTAGGGTTAGGATTAAAGGTTAGCGTGAGAGTTAACGCTTAGGGTTAAGGTTAAGAGTTAGGGTTTAGGGTTAGGGTTAGGGTTAGGGTTAGTTTTAGGGTTAGAGTTATGTGCTATGGTTTGTGTTAGAGGTTAGGGTTAGGTTTACTGGTGAAGGTTAGCGTTACGTTTAGGGGTTAGCATTAGGGTTAGGGTTAGGGTTAAGGGATAGGATTAGGGTTAAGTGTTGGGCTTAGGGTTAGGGTTTAGTGTTAGGGTTATCATTAAGGATTAGGGTTAGGGTCAGGGTTAAATGCTTGGGTGCGGGTAATGGTTAGGGTCAGGGTTAAGGTTCACGGATAGGGTTAGTGTTAAGGGTTTTGGGTAGGTTTAGGGTTCAGGGTTAGAGTTAGCATTAGGGCTTAAGGTTAGGATTAGGCGGTAGGTTCGATTTAGGGTTAGATCTAGGCGTTCGGGTAAGGGCTAGCGTTAGGGTTAAGAGATAGGGTTAGGTTTAATGCTTAGGATTAGGGTTAGGGTTTGGGGTTAAAGTAAGTGTTAGGAGTGAGGTTTAAGGATCAAAGGTTAGGGTTATTTTTAGCTGTAGTGTTAGGGTTAGGGATAAGGGATCCCATTAGCATTAAGGGTCTTCCTTACTGTAGGGTTAAGGGTTAGGCTTAGAGGTAAAGGTGAAGGTTAGGGTCAGTGTTAAGATTTAGGGTGAGGGTTAACGGTTAGGGTAAAGGTTAAGCGTTATGGTTAGGGATTAGTGATTAGGGTTTTTGGTTAGTGTTAGGGTTAGCGGTTAGGAGTTATTGTTTTCTGAAGGGGTATGGATAGAATTAGGATTGGGGTTAGAGTTAGGGTGAGGTATAGGGGTTAGGTTTAGGGGTTAGCTTTAGGGTAAAAGGATAGGATTAGGGTTACGGGTTGGGCTTAGGTTTAGGGTTAAAGTTTACTGCTAGGGTTAGGGATAGGGTTCAGGGTTAGCTTTAGGGGTTCTGGTTAGGGTTAGGTGTTAGGTTAGTTTCAGGGTTAGGTCTAGTCGTGAGGGTAAGGTTTAGGGTTAGCTTTAAGAGCTAGGGTTAGGTTTAATGGTTAGGATTAGGATTAGGGTTAAGGGTTAGGGTAAGGCTTAGGGGTTAGGGTGAAGGGTTAGGTTCAAGGGTTAGGGTTTTTGTTAGGCATAGCGTTGGGGTTAGAAGTAAGGGTTACTGTCAGTGTTAGGGTTGTAGATAGGGTTACGGTTAGGGTTAGCGGTTTAGAATTAGGGTTAGGGATTAGGTGTCACAGTGATGACTAGGAGATAGGGTTAGAATTATGGGATAGGGGTTGTTCTCAGGAAATGGGTTATGCATTAACGTTAGGATAAGAGGTTAAAGTTAGGCGCACGGTGAGGTTTACGTGTTAAGGGGAGAAATAGGAACAGGGTTGGGTGTTATGTTCAGGGTTAGGGTTATCTGTTAAAGGTATTGTTTATGCTTAGCGCACGGGCCCTGTCTGCACTAGGCAGACGGGGGGAGTTTAGGGGGCTGGGATTGTACCCGGGAATCCACTCTATCATACTCTGGGTATGGGCCCGTGGGTTTCATGCAGGACACAGTGGTAGAGCCTCCTTTCACGCATGGCATGGGAGGATTGCAGGCTTTCTAAACTCTAAGAAAGCAAGAAGTCTGAGAATGAGATTTAGGGTTAAGATTATGGTTAGGGTTAAGGATGAAGTTTAGTGTTAGGGTGCGGGCTTATGGTTAGGGATTAGGGTTAGGGTTAAAGGTTACTCTTAGGTTTAACGGTTACACTTTGGTTTAGGGTTGAGGTTTAGGGTTAGGGTTAAGATGAGGGGTTAGGGTTTGGTACAGGGTTAGGGTTAAGTGTTAGGTTTAGGGTTGAAGATTAGGATTAGGGTTAGGATTAAAGGTTAGCGTGAGAGTTAACGCTTAGGGTTAAGGTTAAGTGTTAGGGTTTACGGTTAGGCTTAGGGTTAGATTTAGGGTTAGAGTTATGTGCTATGGTTTGTGTTAGGGGTTAGGGTTAGGTTTACTGTTCACGGTTAGGGTTGGGTTTAGGGGTTAGCATTAGGGTTAGGGATTAGGTTTAGGGTAAGGGTCTAGAGTTAATGTTGGGCTTTAACCTCGGGGCTTAGGTTCAGGGTCAGGGGTTAGCGTTGGTGGTAGGGCTTAGATTTAGCGGTCAGTTTAAGGGCACAGGACCTGGTTAATCTACGGTGAGAGGGGTGCGGTCGGAGTCACCACGAAAGCACAACATCATTCCCTGGGCCTTGGGACAGGACCTCCATGCAGGACTCAGGCGGAGCCTCATCTCACACATGGCATGGCTGTATTGTAGGCTTGCTTCACTCTGGGAATGGAAGTAGTGTGAGAATTAGGGTTGGGGTTGGGGTTAGGGTTTTTCGTGTTAGGGGTTAGGTTTCGAGTCAGGGTTAGGTGCTAGGGATTAGTGGTTAGGGTTAGAGTTAGTGTTAGGGGTAAGGTGTTAAGTCTGGGTTAGGGGGCCAGGGTAAGGTTTAGGGTTGGAGTTAGCGTTAGGTTTAGGTGTTAGGATTAAGGGATAGGGTTAGGATTCAGGGTGAGGGTTAGAGGGTTAACAGTTGGGGTTAGGCTTAGGGGTTAGGGATAGTGTTAGGGTTAAGGGTTAGGAGCTTGGTTCAGGTTTAAGGTCAGCATTAGGGGTTGGGGTTAGTGTTAACTGTAGGTCAGTGTTGGGCTTAGATCTCTAGGCATTAGGGTAAAGGTTAGGGTTAGGGTTAAGAGTTAGGGTTCTGTTTAATGGTTAGGATTGGGAATAGGGTTAAGGGTTAGGGTTAAGGTTAGGGGTTATGACGAAGGATCAACGGTTAGGGTTACTTTTAGGCGTAGGGTTAGGGTAAGGGGTTAGTGTTAGTGTTAGTGTTGTTGGTCGGGTTAAGGTTAGGGTTGGCGTTTCAGAATTAGGGATTAGGTGTTACGGTTATAGCTAGGAGTTAGGGTTATAATGACGGTATAGGACTGGTTCTCAGGGTGTCATGCATTAACGTTAAGATATGGGGTTAAAGTGAGGGTTATGGTGAGGTTTACCTGTTAAGGTGAGCAGTAGGATCAGGGTTAGGTGTTATGTTGTGGGTTAGGCTTATGGGTGAGGGGTAGAGTTTATGCTTAGGGCACGGGCCCTGTATGCCCTAGGAGGCAAAGTTAGGTGTCTGGGATGGTCGCTGGGAACCCACTCTACCGCACGCAGTGTATGGGCCTCTGGGTTTCATGCAGGACACTGTGGGAGAGCCTCCTTTCACGCATGGCGTGGGAGGATTGCAGGCTTTCTAAACTCTAAGAAAGCAAGAAGTCTGAGAATTAGATTTAGGGTTAGGGTTATGGTTAGGGTTAAGGATGAAGTTTAGTGTTAGGGTGAGGGCTTAGGCTTAGGGATTACGGTTAGGGTTAAAGGTTACTCTTAGAATTAACGGTTACACTTTGGTGTAGGGTTGAGGTTTAAGGTTAGGGTTAAGATGAGGGGTTAGGGTTTGGTACAGGGTTAGGGTTAAGTGTTAGGTTTAGGGTTGAAGATTAGGATTAGGGTTAGGATTAAAGGTTAGCGTGAGAGTTAACGCTTAGGGTTAAGGTTAAGAGTTAGGGTTTAGGGTTAGGTTTAGGGTTAGGGTGAGTTTTAGGGTTAGAGTTATGTGCTATGGTTTGTGTTAGAGGTTAGGGTTAGGTTTACTGTTCACGGTTAGGGTTACGTTTAGGGGTTAGCATTAGGGTTAGGGTTAGGGTTAGCGTTAAGGGATAGGATTAGGGTTAAGTGTTGGGCTTAGGGTTAGGGTTTAGTGTTAGGGTTATCATTAAGGATTAGGGTTAGGGTCAGGGTTAAATGTTTTGGTGCGGGTAATGGTTAGGGTCAGGGTTAAGGTTTACGGATCGCGTTACTGTTAAGGGTTACGGGTAGGTTTAGGGTTCAGGGTTAGCGTTAGCATTAGGGCTTAAGGTTAGGATTAGGCGGGAGGTTAGATTTAGGGTTAGAACTAGGCGTTAGGGTAAGGGCTAGGGTTAGGTTTAAGAGATAGGGTTAAGTTTAATGCTTAGGATTAGGGTTAGGGTTTGGGGTTAAAGTAAGTGTTAGGGGTTAGGTTTAAGGATCAAAGGTTAGGGTTATTTTTAGCTGTAGTGTTAGGGTTAGGGATAAGGGATCCCATTATCATTAAGGGTCTTCCTTACTGTAGGGTTAAGGGTTAGGCTTAGAGTTAAAGGTTAAGGTTAGGGTCAGTGTTAAGAATTAGGGTGAGGGTTAACGGTTAGGGTAAAGGTTAAGCGTTAGGGTTAGGGATTAGCGATTAGGGTTTTTGGTTAGTGTTAGGGTTAGAGGTTAGGAGTTAGTGTTTTCTGAAGGGGTATGGTTAGAATTAGGGTTTTGGTTAGAGTTAGGGTTAGGTATAGGGGTTAGGTTTAGGGGTTAGTTTTAGGGTAAAAGGATAGGATTAGGGTTATGGGTTGGGCTTAGGGTTAGGGTTAAAGTTTGCTGCTAGGGTTAGGGATAGGGTTCAGGGTTAGCTTTAGGGGTTCTCGTTAGGGTTAGGTGTTAGGTTAGTGTCAGGGTTAGGTCTAGTCGTGAGGGTAAGGTTTAGGGTTAGCTTTAAGAGCTAGGGTTAGGTTTAATGGTTAGGATTAGGATTAGGGTTAAGGGTTAGCGTAAGGCTTAGGGGTTTGGGTGAAGGGTTAGGGTTTTTGTTAGGCATAGCGTTGGGGTTAGAAGTAAGGGTTACTGTCAGTGTTAGGGTTGTAGTTAGGGTTCCGGTTAGGGTTAGCGGTTTAGAATTAGGGTTAGGGATTAGGTGTTCCAGTGATGACTAGGAGTTAGGGTTAGAATTATGGGATAGGGGTTGTTCTCAGGGAATGGGTTATGCATTAACGTTAGGATAAGAGGTTAAAGTTAGGCTCATGGTGAGGTTTACGTGTTAAGTGGAGAAATAGGAACAGGGTTGGGTGTTATGTTCAGGGTTAGGGTTATCTGTTAAAGGTATTGTTTATGCTTAGCGCACGGGCCCTGTCTGCATTAGGCGGGCGGGGGGAGTTTAGGAGGCTGGGATTGTACCCGGGAACCCACTCTATCATACTCTGGGTATGGGCCCGTGGGTTTCATGCAGGACACAGTGGTAGAGCCTCCTTTCACGCATGGCATGGGAGGATTGCAGGCTTTCTAAACTCTAAGAAAACAAGAAGTCTGAGAATTAGATTTAGGGTTAGGATTCTGGTTAGGGTTAAGGATGAAGTTTAGTGTTAGGGTGAGGGCTTAGGGTTAGGGATTAGGGTTAGGGTTAAAGGTTACTCTTAGGTTTAACGGTTACACTTTGGTTTAGGGTTGAGGTTTACGGGTAGGGTTAAGATGAGGGGTTAGGGTTTGGTACAGGGTTAGGGTTAAGTGTTAGGTTTAGGGTTGAAGATTAGGATTAGGGTTAGGATTAAAGGTTAGCGTGAGAGTTAACGCTTAGGGTTAAGGTTAAGAGTTAGGGTTTAGGGTTAGGGTTACGGTTAGTTTTAGGGTTAGAGTTATGTGCTATGGTTTGTGTTAGGGGTTAGGGTTGGGTTTACTGGTCACGGTTAGGGTTACGTTTAGGGGTTAGCATTAGGGTTAGGGTTAGGGTTAAGGGATAGGATTAGGGTTAAGTGTTAGGTTTAGGGTTGAAGATTAGGATTAGGGTTAGGATTAAAGATTAGCAGGAGATTTAACGCTTAGGGATAAGGTTTAGAGTTAGGGTTTACTGTTAGGGTTAGGGTTAGTTTTAGGGTTAGAGTTATGTGCTATGGTTTGTGTTAGAGGTTAGGGTTAGGTTTACTGTTCACGGTTAGGGTTACGTTTAGGGTTTAGCATTAGGGTTAGGGATTAGTTTTAGGGTAAGGGTTCAGAGTTAGTGTTGGGCTTTAGGCTCGGGGCTTCGGTTCAGGGTCAGGGGTTAGGGTCGGTGGTACGGCCTAGCTTTTACGGTGAGTTAAAGGGCACAACACCTGGTTAATCTAAGGTGAGAGGGGTGCGGTCGGAGTCATCACGAAAGCACAACATCATTCCCTGGGCCTTGGGACAGGACCTACATGCAGGACGCAGTCGGAGCCTCATCTCACACATGGCATGGATGTATTGTAGGCTTCCTTCACTCTGGGAATGGAAGTAGTGTGAGAATTAGGGTTGGGGTTGGGGTTAGGGATTTTGAGTAGGGGTTAGGTTTCGAGTCAGGGTTAGGTGCTAGGGATTAGTGGTTAGGGTTAGAGTTAGTGTTAGGGGTTAGGTGTTAAGTCTGGGTTAGGGGGCCAGGGTAAGGTTTAGGCTTGGAGTTAGCGTTAGGGTTAGGGGTTAGGGTTAAGGGAGAGGGTTAGGTATTAGGGTGAGGGTTAGAGGGTTAACAGTTGGGGTTAAGCTTAGGGGTTAGGGATAGTGTTAGAGTTAAGGGTTAGAAGTATGGTTCAGGTTTATGTTTAGCATTAGGGGTTGGGGTTAGTGTTAACTGTAGGTCAGTGTTGGGGTTAGATCTCTAGGCATTAGGGTAAAGGTTAGGGTTAGGGTTAAGTGTTAGGGTTCTGTTTAATGGTTAGGATTGGGAATAGGGTTAAGGGTTAGGGTTAAGGTTAGGGGTTATGACTAAGGATCAACCGTTAGGGTTACTTTTAGGCGTAGGTTTAGGGTAAGAGGTTAGGGTTAGTGTTAGTGTTGTTGGTCGGGTTAAGGTTAGGGTTGGCATTTCAGAATTAGGGATTAGGTGTTACGGTTATGGCTAGGAGTTATGGTTAGAATGACGGTATAGGGCTTGTTCTCAGGGTGTCATGCATTAACCTTAAGATATCGGGTTAAAGTTAGGGTTACGGTGAGGTTTACCTGTTAAGGTGAGCAGTAGGATCAGGGTTATGTGTTATGTTCTGGGTTAGGCTTTTGGTTGAATGGTAGGGTTTATGCTTAGGGCACGGGCCCTGTATGCCCTAGGAGGCAAAGTTAGGTGTCTGTGATGGTCGCTGGGAACCCACTCTATCGCACGCAGTGTATGGGCCTCTGGGTTTCAGGCAGGACACTGGCAGAGCGTCCTTTCACGCATGGCATGGGAGGATTGCAGGCTTTCTAAACTCTAAGAAAGCAAGAAGTCTGAGAATTAGATTTAGGGTTAGGATTATGGTTAGGGTTAAGGATGAAGTTTAGTGTTAGGGTGAGGGCTTAGGGTTAGGGATTAGGGTTAGGGTTAAAGGTTACTCTTAGATTTAACAGTTACACTTTGGGTTAGGGTTGAGGTTTACGGTTAGGGTAAAGATGAGGGGTTAGGGTTTGGTACAGGGTTAGGGTTAAGTGTTAGGTTTAGGGTTGAAGATTAGGATTAGGGTTAGGATTAAAGGTTAGCGTGAGAGTTAACGCTTAGGGTTAAGGTTAAGAGTTAGCGTTAGCGTTAGGGTTAGGTTAGTTTTAGGGTTAGAGTTATGTTCCATGGTTTGTGTTAGAGGTTAGGATTAGGTTTACTGTTCATGGTTAGGGTTACGTTTAGGGGTAGCATTAGGGTTAGAGTTAGGGTTAGGGTTAAGGGATAGGATTAGGGTTAAGTGTTGAGATTAGGGTTAGGGTTTAGTGTTAGGGTTATCGTTAAGGATTAGGGTTAGGGTCAGGGTTAAATGTTTGGGTGCGGGTAATGGTTAGGGTCAGGGTTAAGGTTTATAGATAGGGTTAGTGTTAAGGGTTATGGGTAGGTTTAGGGTTCAGGGTTTAGAGTTAGCATTAGGGCTTAAGGTTAGGATTAGGTGGTAGGTTAGATTTAGGGTTAGATCTAGGCGTTAGAGTAAGGGTTAAGAGATAGGGTTAGGTTTAATGCTTAGGATTAGGGTTAGGTTTTGGGGTTAAGTGTGAGGGGTTAGGTTTAAGGATCCAAGGTTAGGGTTATTTTTAGCTGTAGTGTTAGGTTTAGGGATAAGGGATAAGATTGTCGTAAGGGTTTTCCTTACTGTTAGGGTTAAGGGTCAGGCTTAGATTAAAGGTTAAGGTTAGGGTCAGTGTTAAGGGTTAGGGTGAGGGTTAACGGTTACGGTAAAGGTTAAGCGTTAGTGTTAGGGATTAGCGATTAGGGTTTTTGGTAAGTGTTAGGATTAGGAGTTCGTGTTTTATGAAGGGCTATGGTTAGAATTAGGATTCGGGTTAGTGTTAGGGTTAGGTTTAGGGGTTAGGCTTAGGGTAAAAGGATAGGATTAGGGTTAAGGGTTGGGATCAGGTTTAGGGTTAAAGTTTAGTGTTCTGGTTAATGTTTAGTGTTATGGTCCAGTTTAAGTGTTAGGGTGAGGGTTAACGGTTAGGGTTAGGCTTAGAGGTTGGGGATATAGTGAGGGTTCAGTGTTAGGGTTAGGTTTAGGGTTCAGGGTTAGGGTTAGCTTTAGGGGTTATGGTTAGGGTTAGGTGTTAGGTTAGTGTCAGGGTTCGGTCTAGTCGTGAGGGTAAGGTTTAGGGTTTGCTTTAAGCGCTAGGGTTAGGTTTAATGTTTAGGATTAGGATTAGGGTTAAGGGTTAGGGTAAGGCTTAGGGGTTAGCGTGAACGGTTAGGGTTTTTGTTAGGCATAGAGTTGGGGTTAGAAGTAAGGGTTACAGTCAGTGTTAGGGTTGTAGGTAGGGTTACGGTTAGGGTTAGCAGTTTAGAATTAGGGTTAGGGATTAGGTGTTACAGTTATGACTAGGAGATAGGGTTAGAATTATGGGATAGGGGTTGTTCTCAGGGAATGGGTTATGCATTAACGTTAGGATAAGAGGTTAAAGTTAGGCTCACGGTGAGGTTTACGTGTTAAGGGGAGAAATAGGAACAGGGTTGGGTGTTATGTTCAGGGTTAGGGTTATCTGTTAAAGGTATTGTTTATGCTTAGCGCACGGGCCCTGTCTGCATTAGGCGGGCGGGGGGAGTTTAGGGGGCTGGGATTGTACCCGGGAACCCACTCTATCATACTCTGGGTATGGGCCCGTGGGTTTCATGCAGGACACATTGGTAGAGCCTCCTTTCACGCATGGCATGGGAGGATTGCAGGCTTTCTAAACTCTAAGAAAGCAAGAAGTCTTATAATTTGATTTTAGGGTTAGGTTTATGGATAGGGTTAAGGATAAATTTTAGTGTTAGTGTGAGGTCTTAGGGTTAGGGATTAGGGTTAGGCTTAAAGGTTACTCTTAGATTTAACGGTTACACTTTGGTTTAGGGTTGAGGTTTACAGTTAGGGTTAAGATGAGGGGTTAGAGTGTGGTACAGGGTTAGGGTTAAGTGTTAGGTTTAGGGTTGAAGATTAGGATTAGGGTTAGGATTAAAGGTTAGCATGAGAGTGAACGCTTAGTGTTAAGGTTAAGAGTTAGGGTTTAGGGCCGGGCGCGGTGGCTCACGCCTGTAATCCTACCACTCTGGGAGGCCTAGGTGGGTGGATCGTTTGAGCTCAGGAGTTCAAGACCAGCCTGAGCAAGAGCGAGACCCCATCTGTACTAAAAATAGAAAGAAATTATATGGACAGCTAAAAATATATATAGAAAAAAATTAGCCGGGCATGGTGGCGCATGCCTGTAGTCCCAGCTGCTCGGGAGGCTGAGACAGGAGGATTCCTTGAGCTCAGGAGTCTGAGGTTGCTGTGAGCTAGGCTGATGCCACGGCACTCACTCTATCTTGGGCAACAGAGTGAGACTCTCTCAAAAAAAAAAAAAAAAAAAAAAAGATTTAGGGTTTAGGGTTAGGGTTAGGGTTAGGGTTAGTTTTAGGGTTAGAGTTATGTGCTATGGTTTATGTTAGAGGTTAGGGTTAGGTTTACTGTTCACGGTTAGGGTTGGGTTTAGGGGTTAGCATTAGGGTTAGGGATTAGGTTTAGGGTAAGGGTCTAGAGTTAATGTTGGGCTTTAGGCTCGGGGCTTAGGTTCAGGGTCAGGGGTTAGCGTTGGTGGTAGGGCTTAGCTTTAGCGGTCAGTTTAAGGGCACAGGACCTGGTTAATCTACGGTGAGAGGGGTGCGGTCGGAGTCACCACGAAAGCACAACATCATTCCCTGGGCCTTGGGACAGGACCTCCATGCAGGACTCAGGCGGAGCCTCATCTCACACATGGCATGGCTGTATTGTAGGCTTGCTTCACTCTGGGAATGGAAGTAGTGTGAGAATTAGGGTTGGGGTTGGGGTTAGGGTTTTTCGTGTTAGGGGTTAGGTTTCGAGTCAGGGTTAGGTGCTAGGGATTAGTGGTTAGGGTTAGAGTTAGTGTTAGGGGTAAGGTGTTAAGTCTGGGTTAGGGGGCCAGGGTAAGGTTTAGGGTTGGAGTTAGCGTTAGGGTTAGGGGTTAGGGTTAAGGGATAGGGTTAGGATTCAGGGTGAGGGTTAGAGGGTTAACAGTTGGGGTTAGGCTTAGGGGTTAGGAACAGTGTTAGGGTTAAGGGTTAGGAGCTTGGTTCAGGTTTAAGGTTAGCATTAGGGTTTGGGGTTAGTGTTAACTGTAGGTCAGTGTTGGGCTTAGATCTCTAGGCATTAGGGTAAAGGTTAGGGTTAGGGTTAAGAGTTAGGGTTCTGTTTAATGGTTAGGATTGGGAATAGGGTTAAGGGTTAGGGTTAAGGTTAGGGGTTATGACGAAGGATCAACGGTTAGGGTTACTTTTAGGCGTAGGATTAGGGTAAGGGGTTAGGGTTAGTGTTAGTGTTGTTGGTCGGGTTAAGGTTAGGGTTGGCGTTTCAGAATTAGGGATTAGGTGTTACGGTTATAGCTAGGAGTTATGGTTAGAATGACGGTATAGGGCTTGTTCTCAGGGTGTCATGCATTAACGTTAAGATATCGGGTTAAAGTTAGGGTTATGGTGAGGTTTACCTGTTAAGGTGAGCAGTAGGATCAGGGTTAGGTGTTATGGTGTGGGTTAGGCTTATGGGTGAGGGGTAGGGTTTATGCTTAGGGCACGGGCCCTGTATGCTCTAGGAGGCAAAGTTAGGTGTCTGTGATGGTCGCTGGGAACCCACTCTACCGCACGCAGTGTATGGGCCTCTGGGTTTCATGCAGGACACTGTGGGAGAGCCTCCTTTCACGCATGGCGTGGGAGGATTGCAGGCTTTCTAAACTCTAAGAAAGCAAGAACTCTGAGAATTAGATTTAGGGTTAGGGTTATGCTTAGGGTTAAGGATGAAGTTTAGTGTTAGTGTGAGGGCTTAGGCTTAGGGATTACGGTTAGGGTAAAAGGTTACTCTTAGATTTAACGGTTACACTTTGGTTTAGGGTTGAGGTTTAAGGTTAGGGTTAAGATGAGGGGTTAGGGTTTGGTACAGGGTTAGGGTTAAGTGTTAGGTTTAGGGTTGAAGATTAGGATTAGGGTTAGGATTAAAGGTTAGCGTGAGAGTTAACGCTTAGGGTTAAGGTTAAGAGTTAGGGTTTAGGGTTTGGGTTAGGGTTAGTTTTAGGGTTAGAGTAATGTGCTATGGTTTGTGTTAGAGGTCAGGGTTAGTTTTACTGTTCACGGTTAGGGTTACGTTTAGGGGTTAGCATTAGGGTTAGCGTTAGGGTTAGGGTTAAGGGATAGGATTAGGGTTAAGTGTTGGGCTTAGGGTTAGGGTTTAGTGTTAGGGTTATCATTAAGGATTAGGGTTAGGGTCAGGGTTAAATGCTTGGGTGCGGGTAATGGTCAGGGTCAGGGTTAAGGTTCACGGATAGGGTTACTGTTAAGGGTTACAGGTAGGTTTAGGGTTCAGGGTTAGCGTTAGCATTAAGGCTTAAGGTTAGGATTAGGCGGTAGATTAGATTTAGGGTTAGATCTAGGCGTTAGGGTAAGTGCTAGGGTTAGGGGTAAGAGATAGGTTTAGGTTTAATGCTTAGGATTAGGGTTAGGGTTTGGGGTTAAAGTAAGTGTTAGTGGTTAGGTTTAAGGATCAAAGGTTAGAGTTATTTTTAGCTGTAGTGTTAGGGTTAGGGATAAGGGATACCATTAGCATTAAGGGTCTTCCTTACTGTAGCGTTAAGGGCTAGGCTTAGAGTTAAAGGTGAAGGTTAGGGTCAGTGTTAAGAATTAGGGTGAGGGTTAACGGTTAGGGTAAAGATTAAGCGTTAGGGTTAGGGATTAGTGATTAGGGTTTTGGTTAGTGTTAGGGTTAGCGGTTAGGAGTTAGTGTTTTATGAAGGGGTATGGTTAGATTTAGGATTGGGATTAGAGTTAGGGTTAGGTATAGGTGTTAGGTTTAGGGGTTAGTTTTAGGGTAAAAGGATAGGATTAGGGTTATGGGTTGGGCTTAGGTTTAGGGTTAAAGTTTACTGCTAGGGTTAGGGATAGGGTTCAGGGTTAGCTTTAGGCGTTCTGGTTAGGGTTAGGTGTTAGGTTAGTGTCAGGGTTAGGTCTAGTCGTGAGGGTAAGGTTTAGGGTTAGCTTAAGAGCCAGGGTTAGGTTTAATGGTTAGGATTCGCATTACGGTTAAGGGTTCGGGTAATGCATAGTGGTTCGGGTGAAGGGTGAAGGGTTAGGGCTTTTGTTAGGCATAGCGTTGGGGTTAGAACTAAGGTTTCCTGTCAGTGTTAGGGTTGTAGGCAGCGTTACGGTTAGGCTTAGCGGTTCAGAATTAGGGTTAGGGATTAGGTGTTACACTTATGACTAGGAGATACGGTTAGAATTATTGGATAGAGGATGTTCTCAGGGAATGTTTTATGTATTAACGTTACGATAAGAGGTTAAAATTAGGCTCACGGTGAGGTTTACGTGTTAAGGGGAGAAATAGGAACAGGGTTAGGTGCTATGTTCAGGGTTAGGGTTATCTGTTAAAGGTATTGTTTATGCTTAGCGCACGGGCCCTGTCTGCATGAAGCTGGGGGGAGGTTAGGGGGCTGGCATTGTCACCGGGAACCCGCTGTATCGGACTCTGGGTATGGGCCCGTGGTTTTCATGCAGGACACAGTGGTAGAGCCTCCTTTCCCACATGGCATTGGGAGGATTGCAGGCTTTCTAAACTCTAAGAAAACAAGAAGTCTGAGAATTAGATTTAGGGTTAGGATTATGGTTAGGGTTCAGGATGAAGTGTAGTGTTATGGTGACGGGATAGGGTTACAGATTAGGGTTACGGTTTAAGGTTACTCTTACGTTTAACAGTTACAGTTCGTTTTAGTGTTGAGGTTTGCAGATAGGGTTAAGATGAGGGGTTAGGGTTTGGTACATGGTTAGGGTTGTGTTAGGTTTAGGGTTGAAGATTAGGATTAGGGTTGGGATTAAAGGTTAGCATGAGAGTTAACGGTTAAGGTTAAGGTTAAGGGTTAGAGTTAGGGTTTAGGTTCAGGGTTAAGCGTTACGGTTAGTTTTAGGGTTAGAGTTATGTGTTAGGGTTTGTGTTAGAGGTTAGGGTTAGGTTTACTGTTCACAGTTAGGGTTACCTCTAGGGGTTAGCATTAGGGTTAGGGATTAGGTTTAGGGTAAGTGTTTAGAGTTAGTGTTGGGCTTTAGGCTCGGGGCTTAGGTTCAGGGTCAGAGGTTAGGGTTGGTGGTAGGGCTTAGCTTTAGTGGTCAGTTTAAGGGCACAGGACCTGGTTAATCTACGGTGAGAGGGGTGTGGTCGGAGTCACCACGAAAGCACAACATCATTCCCTGGGCCTTGGTAGAGGACCTACATGCAGAACTCAGGCGAAACCTCATCTCACACATGGCATGGCTGTATTGTAGGCTTGCTTCACTCTGGAAATGGAATTAGTGTGAGAATTAGGGATAGGTTTGGGGTCAGGGGTTTCGAGTTAGGGATTAGGTTTCGAGTCAGGGTCAGGTGCTAGGGATTAGTGGTTAGGGTTAGAGTTAGTGTTAGGGGTTAGGTGTTAAGTCTGGGTTCGGGGGCCAGGATTAGGTTTAGGGTTGGGGTTAGCGTTAGGGTTAGGTGTTAGGGTTAAAGTTTAGGCTTAGAGTCAGGGTTATGTGTTAGGGTGAGGCTTAACATTTAGGGTTAAGGTTAGGGGGTTAGGGATAGGGTTAGGGTTAAGGGTTAGTTTTATAGTTCAGGTTTAAGGTTAGGATCAGGGGTTAGGGTTAGTGTTAACTGTAGGTCAGTGTTGGGGTTAGATCTCTAGGCATTAAGGTATAGGTCAGGGGTAGAGTTAAGTAGGGTTATGTTTAATGGTTAGGATTGGGATTAGCGTGAAGGGTTAGTGTTAAGGTTTAGGGGTTATGACTAAGTATCAATGGTTAGGGTTACTTTTAGGCGTAGGGTTAGGGTAAGTGTTTAGGGTTAGTGTTAGTGTTGTTGGTAGGATTAAGGTTAGGGTTGGCGTTTCAGAATTAGGGATTAGGTGTTACGGTTATGGCTAGGAGTTAGGGTTAGAATTACGCTATAGGGCTTGTTCTCAGGGTGTCATGCATTATCGTTAATATAAGGGGTTAAAGTTAGGGTTACGGTGAGGTTTACGTGTTAAGGTGGACAGTAGGATCAGGGTCAGGTGTTATGTTTCGGGTTAGGATTATGGGTGAGGGGTAGGGTTTGTGCTTAGGGCACAGGCCCTGTATGCACTAGGAGGCGAAGTTAGGGGTCTGTGATGGTCGCTGGGAACCCACTCTATCGTACGCAGTGTATGGGCCTCTGGGTTTCATGCAGGACACTGTGGCAGAGCGGGCTTTCATGCATGGCTTAGTAGGATTGTAGGCTTTCAAAACTCTGAGAAAGCAAGAAGTCTGAGAGTTAGATTTAGAGTTAGTATTATGGTACGGTTTAGGGATGAGGATTAGTGATAGGGTGAGGGCTTAGGGTTAGGGGTTAGGGTTAGGGTTGTTGGTAGGGTGAAGGTTAGGGTTGGCATTTTAGAATTAAGGATGAGGTGTTACGGTTATGGCTAGGGGTTAGGATTAGAATTATGGGATAGGGCTCCTTCTCAGTGTGTTATGCATTAACGTTAAGATAAGGGGATAAGTTAGGGTTATGGGGAGGTTTATGTTTTAAGGTGAGCAATAGGATCTGGGTCAGGTGCTATGTTCAGGGTGAGGGTAATCTGTTAGGGGTAGTGTTTATATTTAGCGTACAGGCTCTGTCTGCACTGGGCGGGGGGATGGGGTTACGGGGATGGGATTTCCCCGGGAACCCACTCTATCATACGCTAGGTATGGGCTCCTGCTTTCATGCAAGAGAGAGCTGCAGAGCCCCCTTTTACTCATGGCATGGGAGGATTTTAGGCTTTCTAAACTCTAAGAAAGCAAGAAGTCCGAGAATTAGATTTAGGGGTAGGATTATGATAATGTTTAGGGTTAGGGTTAGTGTTAAGGTGGGGTCTTAGGGTTAGGGGTTAGCGTTAGAGGTTAGTGTTAGGTTTAACAGTTACAGTTAGGTTTATGGTTAAGTTTGAGGGTTAGGGTTAAGGTTTGGGTTTAGCGTTTGACACAGGGTTAGGCTTCAGTGTTAGCTTTATGGTTAAAGATTAGGATTAGGGTTAGTGTGAGGGTTAATGGTAAGGGTCAAGATTAAGGGTTAGGGTTGGGGTTAGGGTTAGGTTTAGGGTTAGGGGTTAGGGTTAGGCTTAGGGTTAAGGGATAGGATTAGGGTTAAGTGTTGGGCTTATGGTTAGGGTTAAAGTTTAGTGTTAGGGTTAATGTTTAGTGTTATGGTCCAGTTTAAGTGTTAGGGTGAGTGTTAACAGTTAGGATTAGGCTTAGGGGTTAGGGATATAGTGAAGGATCAGTGTTAGGGTTAGGTTTAGGGTTCAGGGTTAGGGTTAGCTTTAGGGGTTATGGTTAGTGTTAGGTGTTAGGTTAGTGTCAGGGTTAGGTCTAGTCGTGAGGGTAAGGTTTAGGGTTAGCTTTAAGAAGTAGGGTTAGGTTTAATGGTTAGGATTAGGATTACGGTTAAGGGTTAGGGTAATGCGTAGGGATTAGGGTGACGGTGAAGGGTTAGGGCTTTTGTTAGGCATAGCGTTGGGGTTAGAACTAAGGGTTCCTGTCAGTGTTAGGGTTGTAGGCAGCGTTACGGTTAGGCTTAGCGGTTGAGAATTAGGGTTAGGGATTAGGTGTTACAGTTATGACTAGGAGATAGGGTTAGAATTATTGGATAGGGGATGTTCTCAGGGAATGGGTTATGCATTAACGTTGGATAAGAGGTTAAAGTTAGGCTCACGGTGAGGTTTACGTGTTAAGGGGAGAAATAGGAACAGGGTTAGGTGCTATGTTCAGGGTTAGGGTTATCTGTTAAAGGTATTGTTTATGCTTAGCGCACGGGCCCTGTCTACATTAAGCTGGGGCGAGGTTAGGGGGCTGGGATTGTCACCGGGAACCCACTGTATCAGACTCTGGGTATGGGCCCGTGGTTTTCATGCAGGACACAGTGGTAGAGCCTCCTTTCCCACATGGCATGGGAGGATTGCAGGCTTTCTAAACTCTAAGAAAGCAAGAAGTCTGAGAATTAGATTTAGGGTTAGGATTATGGTTAGGGTTCAGGATGAAGTGTAGTGTTATGGTGAGGGGATAGGGTTACAGATTAGGGTTACGGTTTAAGGTTACTGTTAGTTTTAACGGTTACAGTTCGTTTTAGGGTTGAGGTTTGTGGATAGAGTTAAGATGAGGGGTTAGGGTTTGGTACAGGGTTAGGGTTGTGTTAGGTTTAGGGTTGAAGATTAGGATTAGGGTTAGGATTAAAGGTTAGCATGAGAGTTAACGGTTAAGGTTAAGGTTAAGGGATAGGGTTAGGGTTTAGGTTCAGGGTTAAGGGTTAGGGTTAGTTTTAGGGTTAGAGTTATGTGTTAGGATTTGTGTTAGAGGTTAGGGTTAGGTTTACTGTTCACGGTTAGGGTTACGTTTAGGGTTTAGCATTAGGGATAGGGATTAGGTTTAGGGTAAGTGTTTGGAGTTAGTGTTGGGCTTTAGGCTCGGGGCTTAGGTTCAGGGTCAGGGGTTAGGGTTGGTGGTAGGGCTTAGATTTAGCAGTCAGTTTAAGGGCACTGGACCTGGTTAATCTACGGTGAGAGGGGTGTGGTCTGAGTCACCACAAAAGCACAACATCATTCCCTGGGCCTTGGGACAAAACCTACATGCAGGACTCAGGCGGAGCCTCATCTCACACATGGCATGGCTGTATTGTAGGCTTGCTTCACTCTGGGAATGGAAGTAGTGTGAGAATTAGGGTTAGGTTTGGGTTTAGGGGTTTCGAGTTAGGGGTTAGGTTTCGAGTCAGGGTCAGGTGCTAGGGATTAGTGGTTAGGGTTAGAGTTTGTGTTAGGGCTTAGGTGTTACGTCTGGGTTAGGGGGCCAGGGTTAGGTTTAGGGTTGTGGTTAGCGTTAGGGTTAGGGGTTAGGGTTAAGGGATAGGGTTAGAGTCAGGGTTAATGTTAGGGTGAGGCTTAACAGTTAGGGTTAGGGTTAGGGGGTTAGGGATAGGGTTAGGGTTAAGGGTTAGGTTTATGGTTCAGCTTTAAGGTTAGGATTCGGGGTTAGGATTAGTGTTAACTGTAGGTCAGTGTTGGGGTTAGATATCTAGGCATTAGGGTAGAGGTTAGCGGTAGGGTTAAGTAGGGTTATGTTTAATGGTTAGGATTGGGATTAGCGTGAAGGGTTAGGGTTAAGGTTTAGGGGTTATGACTAAGGATCAATGGTTAGGGTTATTTTTAGGCGTAGGGTTAGGGTAAGGGTTTAGGGTTAGGGTTAGGGTTGTTGGTAGGGTGAAGATAGGGTTGGCATTTTAGAATTAGGGATGAGGTGTTAGGGTTATGGCTCGGGATTAGATTTAGAATTATGGGATAGGGCTTCTTCTCAGGGTGTTATACATTAATGTTAAGATAAGGGGATAAGTTAGAGTTTCGGAGAGGTTTATGTTTTAAGGTGAGCAATAGGTTCAGGGTCAGGTTTTATATTGAGGGTGAGGGTTATCTGTTAGGGATAGTGTTTATACTTAGCGTACGGTCCCTGTCTGCACTGGGTGGGGGGCGGGGGTTAGAGGGATGGGATTGTCCCCGGGAACGCACTCTATCATACGCTGGGTATGGGCTCCTGGGTTTCATGCAGGACACAGTGGAAGAGCCCCCTTTTACTCATGGCATGGGAGGATTGTAGGCTTCCTAAACTCTGAGAAAGCAAGAAGTCTGAGAATTAGATTTAGGGGTAGGATTATGGTAATGTTTAGAGAGGAAGATTAGTGTTAGGGTGGCCTCTGAGGGTTAGGGGTTAGCGTTAAAGGTTAGTGTTATTTTTAATAGTTACAGTTACGTTTACGGTTAAGTTTCAGGGTTAGGGTTAAGGTTTGGTTTTAGCGTTTGGCACAGGGTTAGGCTTCAGTGTTAGGTTTATGGTTAAAGATTAGGATTAGGGTTAGGGTTAAGGGTTAGTGTGAGGGTTAATGGTAAGGGTCAAGATTAAGTGTTACGGTTGGGGTTAGGGTTAGGAATAAGTCTTCGTGTAACGTTTAGGGTTAGAGTTAAGTGTTATGGTTATGGCTAGAGGTTAGGGTTAGGTTTAAGGTTTATGGTTAGGGTTACATTTAGGGGTTCGGGTTACGGGTTAAGTTTACGGTGAGTGTTTAGTGTTACTGTTGGGCGTTAGGATAAGGGCCGAGGTTTAGGGTTAGGATTTAGGTTTAGTGTTAGGGCTTAGATTTAGTGGTTAGTTTAAGGGCACATGCTCTGTTTAATCTATGGTGGGAAGGGTGCAGACTGGGTCGCCTCAACACCACACCATCGTACCTGGGCCTCGGGCCCAGACCTACATGCAGGACTCAGGCAGAGCCTCTTCTCATTTGTGGCATGGCTCTATTGTAGGCTTGGTCAACTCTGAGAACGGAGGAAGTGTGAGAATTAGGGTTATGGTTAGGGTTATGTGTTTAGGGTTAGAGGTTAGGGTTTGAGTGAAGTTTAGCTGTTAGGAATTAGAAGTTAGGATTAGTGTGTCAGGGGTTAGGTGTTAGGTTTTTGTAAGGGGCTAGCGTTAGATTTAGGGTTAGGGTTAATGTTCGGGCGGGTTAGGGGTCAGCCTTAGGGTTAGGCTTACGAGATAGGATTAAGGTAAAGGGTGAAGGCTTAAGATTAGCAGTAAGGGTTAAGGTTAGGGTTAAGGGTTAGGGTTTCGGTCCAAGTTAAGGGTGAGAGTGAGGGTTAACAGTTGCGATTAGGGTAATGGTTTAGGGATAGTAATAGGTTTAAGGGATAGGGTTAGGGTTAGGTTTAGGGTTCGGGGTTAGGGTTAGCATTAGCGGTTAGGGTTAGGGTTAGGGGTTAGGGTTACAGTTAGGGTTAGGTCTAGGCATTATGGTAATGGTTCGTGTTAGGGTTAAGAATTAGGGTTAGGTTTAATTGTTAGGATTATGATCAGTGTAATGGTTAGGGTTAGGGTTAGCGGTTAGAGTTAGGGTTAGTGTTAGGGTTGTTTGTAGGGTGAAGGTAATGTTTAACAGTTGAGAATTAAGGTTAGGGATTAGGTGTTACGGTTATGCTAGGAGTTAGGCTTAGAATTAAGGGATAGGGTTTGTTCTTAGGGTAAGTGTTATTCAATAACATTAGGATAGGGGGTTAAAGTTAGGGTTACAGTGAGGTTTACGTGTTAAGGTGAACAATAACATCAGGGTTAGGTGTTATGTTCAGGGTTAGGGTTATGGGTGAGGTGCAGGGTTTTTGCTTAGGGCATAGGCCCTGTCAGCACTAGCAGGGGGAGTTAGGGGGCCGTGATTGTCCCCAGGAACCCACTCTATTGTACACAGAGTATGGGCTCCTGGGTTTCATGCAGGACACTGTGGTAGAGCCAGCTTTCACGCATGGCTTTGGAGAATTGTAGGCTTTTAAAACTCTGAGATAGCAAGAAGTCTGAGAATTAGATTTAGGGTTAGGATTATGGTTAGAGTTAGGAATGAAGATTAGTCAGGGAGAGGGCTTAGGGTTAGGGCTTAAGCTTCGAGTGAGGATTAGGGGTTAGGGAGTAGGTGTTGGGTTTAGTGATAGGGTTAGGGTTTAGGGGTTAGGGTTGGGTTAGGGGCTAGGGTTAGATTTATGGTGGGGTTATGGTTAGCATTAGGGGTTAGGGTTAGGGTTAAGGGATAGGATAAGGGTTAAGCGTTAAGGCTTAGGGTTAGCGTTAAGTGTTAGGTTTAGTTTTAAGGGTTAGGGTTACAGTTCGAGTTAAGGGTTAGTGTGGGGTTAACGGTTAGGGCTAGGCTTATGGCTTAAGGATAGAGTTAGGTTTAAGGCTTAGGATTAGGGTTCAGTGTTAGGGTTAGCATTAGGGATTAGGGTTAGGGTTAGGGGTTACGTTTACTCTTAGGGTTAGGTCTAGGCGTTAGGGTACGTGTTAGTGTTAGGCTTAAGAGTTAGGATTAGGTTTAATTGTTAGGATTAGGATCAAGGTTAAGGGTTAGGGTTAAGGTTAGGGGTTAGGGTTAAGTGTCAAGTGTTACGGTTATTTTTAGGTGTACGGTTAGGGTTAGCGGTTAGGGTTAGGGTTAGTTTTAGGGTTGTTTGTAGGGGTAAGGTAATGTTTAGCAGTTTTGAATTAGCCTTAGGGATTAGGTGTTATAATTGTGGCTAGGAGTTAGGGTTAGAATTAAGGGATAGGGGTTGTTCTTAGGGTAAGTCTTATGCATTAACGTTAGGATAACGGGTTCAAGTTAGAGTTATGGTGAGGTTGATGTGTTAAGGTGAGCAATAGTATCAGGGTGAGCTGTGATGTTCAGGGTTAGGGTTATGGGTGAGGGGTAGTGTTTATGCTTATATCACGAGCCCTCCCTGCTCTAGGAGGAGGCTTAGGGGGCTGGGATAGATGCCAGAAGCCACTCTATCATATGCTGGGTATGGGCCCCCTGGTTTCATGCCGGACACAGTGGCCGAGCCTCCTTCTACACATGGCATGGGAGGATTGTAGGCTTTGTAAACTCTGAGAAAGCAAGAAGTCTGAGAATTAAATTTAGGGCTAGGATTAGGGTTAGGGTTAGCAATATAGGTTACTGTTATGGTGAGGGCTTAGGGTTAGGGGTTTCGGTTAGGGTCAGGGTTAAAGGTTAGTGTTAGGTTTAACAGTTACAGTTAGGTTTAGGGTTAAGCTTTAAGGTTTACGGTTAGGGTTAAGATTAGGGGTTAGGTTTTGGTACAGGGTAAGGGTTAAGTGCTAGGTTTAGGGTTAAAGATTAGGATTAGGGTTAGGGTTAAGGTTTAGTGTGAGGGTTAACGGTTAGGGTTAAGGTTAAGTGTTAGGGTTATGGGTTAGGGTTAGGGTTAAGTGTTCATGTTAGGTTTAGGGTTAGAGTTAAGTGTTATGGTTAGGGTTAGGGGTTTGGGTTAGGTTTAGGGTTCATGGTTAAGGTTACATTTAGGGGTTAGGTTTAGGGTAAGCGTTTAGTGTTAGTGTTGGGCATTAGGGTCAGGGCTTAGGTTTAGGGTTAGGGGTTAGGGTCAGTGTTTGGGCTTTGATTTAGCGGTTAGTTTAAGGGTACAGGACCTGTGTAATCTATGGTGAGAAGGGTGCAGAATGTTTCCATGCGACACCACACCATCGGATCCTGGGCCTTTGGCCCAGACCTACTTGCAGGACTCATGCAGAAACTCTACTCACGCATTGCATGGTTGTATTTTAAGCTTGGTTAACTCTGAGAATGGAAGTAGTGTGAGAAATAGGGTTATGGTTAGGGTTAAGGGTTTGGTGTTAGGGGTTAGGGTTCAAGTGAGGTTTAGTGGTTAGGGACTAGGATTTAGGGTTAGTGTTAGGGTTAGGGGTTAGGGGTTAGGGGTTAGTTTTGCGTTAGGGGCTAGGGTTAGATTTATGGTTGGGGTTAGTGTTAGGGTTAGGATTAGGCATCAGGGTTAGTGTTAGGGTTAAAGGATAGGATTGGGGTTAAGGGTTAAGGCTTAGGGTTTGTGTTAAGTGTTAGGGTTGGGGTTTAGGCTTAGGGTTACGGTTCGAGTTAAGCTCTAGGGTGAGGGTTAAAGATTAGGCTTAGGATTATTGGTTAGGGATAGAGTTATGTTTAAGGGTTAGGGATAGGGTTAGGTTTAGGGTTCAGTGTTAGGGTTAGCATTAGGGGTTAGGGTTAGGGGTTAGGCGTAGTGATGTATTAAGGGCTATGGTTAGAATTAGGATTGGGGTTAGTGTTAGGTTTAGGGTTAGGGGTTAGGTTTAGGGTTAAGGGATAGGATTATGGTTAAGGGTTGGGCGTAGGTTTAGGGTTAAAATTTAGTGTTAGGGTTAAGATTTAGTGTTAGGGTCCGGTTTAAGGGTTAGGGTGAGGGTTAACGGTTAGGGTTAGGGTTAGGGGTTAGGGATATAGTTAGTATTAAGTGTTAGGGTTAGGTTTAGGGTTCAGGGTTAGGGTTAGCTTTAGGGGTTATGATTAGGGTTAGGTGTTAGTTTAGTGTTAGTGTTAGGTCTAGGCGTCAGGGTAAGGTTTAGGGTTAGGGTTAAGAGCTAAGTTTGGGTTTAGTGGTTAGGATTAGGATTAGGGTTAGGAGTTAGGGTAAAGGGTCAAGGGTTAGCATTATTTTTAGCCATAGCTTTGGCGTTAGGAGTAAGGGTTAGGTTCAGTGTTAGGGTAACAGTAGGTTACCGTAACAGTAACTACGTAGGGTAACAGTTAGTGTTAGTGGTTTAGAATTAGGGTTAGGGATTAGTTGTTACAGTTATGACTAGGAGATAGGGTTAGAATTATGGGATAGGGGTTATTCTCAGGGTAAGTGTTATGCATTAACGTTAGGATAAGAGGTTAAAGTTCAGGTTACAGTGAGGTTTACATTCTAAGGTGAGCAATAGAATCAGGGTTAAACGTTATTTTCAGGGTTAGAGTTTTGGGTGAGGTGTAGAGTTTATGCTTAGGACACCGGCCTTGTCTGCATTAGGCGGGGGGCGGGAGTTAGGGGGCTGGGATTGTCACCAGGAACCCACTCTATCGTACTCTGGTTATGGGCCCCAGCGGTTCATTCAGGACACAGTGGAAGAGCCTCCTTTCACGCATGGAATGGGAGGATTGTAGGCTTTCTAAACTCTAAGAAAGCAAGAAGACTGAGAATTAGATTTAGGGTTAGGGTTAGGGTTCGGGTTAAGGATCAAGGTTAGTGTTAGGGTGAAGGCTTAGAGTTAGGGGTTACGGGTAGCGTTACAGGTTACTCTTAGTTTTAACCGTTACAGTTAGGTTCAGGGTTAAGGTTTACGGTTAGGTTTAAGGTTAGGGTTTAGGGTTTGGTACAGGATTAGGGTTAAATATTAGGTTTAGGGTTAAAGATTACGATTAAGGTTAGGTTTAAAGGTTAGTGTGAGGGTTAACAGTCAGGGTTAAAGTTAAGAGTTAGGGTTAGGGTTAGTGTTAGGATTAAGGGTTCATGTTAGGTTTAGGGTTAGAGTTAAGTGCTATGGTTAGCGCTCGAGGTTAGGGTTAGGTTTAGGGTTCACAGTTAGGGTTATGTTTAGGGGTTAGCATTAGGGTTAGGGATTAGCTTTAGGGTAAGAGTTTAGAGTTAGTGTTGGGCTTTAGGCTCAGGGCTTAGGTTTAGGGTCAGAGGTTAGGGTTGATGTTAGGGCTTAGATTTAGTGGTTAGTTTAAGGGCACAGGACCTGTTTATTCTACAGTGAGAGGGGTTAGGGTTAGGGTTAGGGTTGGCGTAAGGGTTACGGTTAGATTTAACCTTGGGGTTAGTGTTAGGGTTAGGGGTTAAAAACACCTACAGCCAGCCCTAACCCGATTTCTCACACTTCTTCCATTCTCAGAGTTAACCAAGCCTACAATACAGCCATGTCATGCGTGAGAAGAGGCTCCACCTGAGCCCTGTATGTAGGTCTTGGCCCAAGGCCCAGCGTATGGTGGTGTCGTGTCGCAGCGACCCTGTGCACCACTCTCACCATAGATTAAACAGGTCCTGTGCCCTTAAACTAACCACTAAATCTCAGCCCGAACACTAATCCTAACCCCTAACCCGAAAAGTTATCCTTAACCCTAACTGTTAACACTCAAACTAACCCTTAACTCTAACCCTAGTCATGATCTTTAACCCTAACCCTAACACTTAACCCTGACCCTGTACCAAACCGTAACCCCTAAGCTTAACCCTAACCCTAAACCTAAACCCTAAGTCTAACTGTAACTGTTAAACCTAACAGTAACTTTTAACCCTAAAACTAACCCTATCCCCTTACCCGAAGCCCTCACCCTAAGATTAAATTTCATCCCTAACCATAACGATAATCCTAACCCTAAATCTAATTCTCAGACTTCTTACTTTCTTAGAGATTGGAAAGCTTACAATCCTCCTTTACCATGCGTGAAATCAGGCTCTGCCAGAGTGTCCTACAAGAAACCCATGGGCCCATACCCTGCATACGATAGAGTGGGTTTCTGGTGACAATCGCATCCCCCTCAATCCCACTCCTAGGGCAGACAGGGCCCATACCCTAAGCAAAACCCTACCTCTCACTCATAATTCTAACCCTGATCCTATTGCTCACCTTAACACATAAACCTCACCGTAAACCTAACTTTAACCACTTATTCTAACGTTAATGCATAACACTTATGCTAAGAACAACCCCTATCACTTAATACTAACCCAAACTCCTAGCCATAACAGTAACCCCTAATCCCTAACCCTAATTCTAACCACTAAACATTACCTTAACCCTACAAACAACCCTAATACTAACCCTAACCTTAAACGCTAACCCTAACCTTATCCCTAAACATAACCTTAAAAGTTTACCCTAAACCCTAACCCTATCCCCTAACCCTAAGCCTAACCCTTAATTCTGATCCTAATCCTAACAATTAAACCTAACCCTAACACTAACCCTTACCTTAATGCCTAGACCTAATCTTAGCAGTAAAACTACCTCTAACCCTAACCCTAGACCTTAATCCTAACACTATCCCTAACTTATAACCCTAACTGTTAACCCTCATCCTAACCCTTAACTCGGACCATAACCCTAACCCTTAACCCTAACCCATCCCTTAATGCTAACCCTAAGCCTTAACCCTTAACCCTAATCCTATCCCTTAACCCTAACCCTAACCCCTAACCCTAACCCTACCCCAACCCTAAATCTAACCCTAGTCCCTAACCCAACCCTAACCGTTAACCCCTAATGCTAACATTAACCCTAACCCCTAATCCCTAACCCCTAACCCTCACTCGAACACTAACCCCTAACCCCAAACACCTAACCCTAATCATAACCATAATTCTCACACTTCCTCCATTCTCAGAGTTAGCCAAGCCTACAATAAAACCATGCCATGCGTGAGAAGAGGCTCTGCCTGAGACCTACATGTAGGTCTGGGCCCAAGGCCTAGGGTATGATGGTGTGGTGTGGCGATGACCCATTCCGCACACTTCTCACCATAGATTACACAGGTCCTGTGCCCTTAAAATAACCTCTAAATCTAAGCCCTAACACTAACTCTAACACTAACCCCTAACCCTAAACTTAAGCCCTGACCCTAACGCCCAACACTAACATTAAACCCTTACCCTATTCCTAACCCATAACCCTACTGCCTAAACGTAACCCTAACGATGAACCCTACCCCTAACCCTAACCCCAAACCCTAAGCCCTCACCCTAACACTAATCTTCATCCCTAAACCGTGCCATAATCCTAACCCGAAATCTAATTCTCAGAGTTTTGAAAGCCTACAATCCTACTAAGCCATGCATGAAAGCCCGCTCTACCACAGTGTCCTGCATGAAACCCAGAGGCCCATACACTGCGTACTAAAGAATGGGTTCCCAGGGATCATCACAGATCCCTAACTTCACCTCCTAGTGCATACAGGGCCCGTGCCCTAAGGATAAACCCTACCCTTCACCCATAACCCTAACCCAGAACATAACACCTAACCCTGATCCTACTGCTCACCTTAACAGGTAAAGCTCACCGTAACCCTAACTTTAAGCCCTTATCTTAACGTTAATGCATGACACCCTGAGAACAAGACCTATACCGTAATTCTAACCCTAACTCCTAGCGATAACCATAACACCTAATCCCTAATTGTGAAACGCCAACCCTAACCTTAACCCTCCGAACAACACTAACAATAACCCTAAACCCTTACGCTAACCCTACACATAAAAATAACCCTAACTGTTGATCCTTAGTCATAACCCCTAACCTTAACCCTAACTCTTGACGCTAATCCCAATCCTAACCATTAAACATAACCCTAACTCTTAACCCTAACCCTAACCTTTACCCTAATGCCTAGAGATCTAAACCCAACACTGACCTACAGTTAACACTAACGCTAACCCCCTAATGCTAACCTTAAACCTGAACCATAGCCTTGACCCTTAACCCTAAACCTATCCCTAACCCCCTAAACCTAACTGTTAACCCTGACCCTAACCCTTAACCCTGACCCTAACCCTAAACCTGAACCCTAACCCTAAGCCTAACCCTTAACCCTAACCATATCCCTTAACCCTAACGCCTAACCCTAACGCTAACTCCAAACCTAAACCTTACCCTGGCCCCCTAACCAGACTTAACACATAACTCGTAACACTAACTCTAACCCTAATCACTAATCCCTACCACTTAACCCTGACTCGAAACCGAACCCCTAACTCGAAACCCCTAACCCCAACCCTAACCCTAATTCTCACACTACTTCCATTCCCAGAGTGAAGCAAGCCTACAATACAGCCATGCCATGTGTGAGATGAGGCTCCGCCTGAGTCCTGCATGTAGGTCTTGTCCCAGGGCCCAGGGAATGATGTTGTGCTTTCGTGGTGACTCCGACCGCACCCCTCTCACCGTAGATTAACCAGGTCCTGTGCCCTTAAACTGACCGCTAAATCTAAGCCCTACCACCAACCCTAACCCCTGACCCTGAACCTAAGCTGCGAGCCTAAAGCCCAACACTAACTCTAAACCCTTACCCTAAACCTAATCCCTAACCCTAATGCTAACCCCTAAACGTAACCCTAACCGTGAACAGTAAACCTAACCCTAATCTCTAACACAAACCATAACATATAACTCTAACCCTAAAACTAAACCTAACCCTTAACCCTAAACCTAAACCCTAACCCTAACTCTTAACCTTAACCCTAACCGTTAACTCTCACACTAACCTTTAATCCTAACCCTAATCCTAATCTTCAACCCTAAACCTAACATTTAACCCTAACCCTGTACCTAACCCTAACCCTATACCAAACACTAACCCCTCATATTAACCCTAACTGTAAACCTCAACCCTAAACTGAACTGTAACCATTAAACCTAAGAGTAACCTTTAACCCTAACCCTAATCCCTAACCCTAAGCCCTCACCCTAGCACTAAACTTCATCCTTAACCCTAACCAGAATCCTAACCCTAAATCTAATTCTCAGACTTCTTGCTTTCTTAGAGTTTAGGAAGCCTGCAATCCTCCCATGCCATGCGTGAAAGGAGGCTCTACCACTGTGTCCTGCATGAAACCCACGGGCCCATAACCAGAGTACGATACAGTGGGATCCTGGTGACAATCCCAGCCCCCTAACCTCCCCCCGCCCTTTCCTAAGGCAGACATAGCCCGTGCGCTAAGCATAAACAATACATGTAACAGATATCCCTCACCCTGAACATAACACCTAACCCTGTTCCTTTTTCTCCCCTTAACACGTAAAACTGACCGTGAGCCTAACTTTAACCTCTTATCCTAACCTTAATGCATAACCCATTCCCTGAGAACAACCCCTATCCCATAATTCTAACCCTATCTCCTAGTCAAAACTGTAACACCTAATCCCTAACCCTAATTCTAAACCACTAACCCTAACCGGAACCCTGCCTACAACCCTAACACTGACAGTAACCCTTACTTCTAATCCCAACGCTATGCCTAACAGAAACCCTTAACCCTTGACCCTAACCCCTAAGCCTTACCCTAACCCTTAACCCTAATCCTAATCTTAACCATTAAACCTAACCCTAGCTCTTAAAGCTAACCCTAAACCTTACCCTCACGACTAGACCCAACACTGACAGTAACCTAACACCTAACCGTAACCCCTAAAGCTAACCCTAACCCTGAACCCTAAACCTAACACTAACACTGAACCCTCACTATATCCCCAACCTCTAAGCCTAATCCTAACCGTTAACCCTCACCCTAACACTTACAGTGGACCATAACACTAAACATTAACCCTAATACTAAAATTTAACCCTAACCCTGAGCCCAACCCTTAACCCTAATCCTATCCTTTTACCCTAACCCTAACCCTAACACTAACCCCAATCCTAATTCTAACCATAACCTTTCATAAAACACTAATTCCTAACCCTAACACTTACCAAATACCCTAATCGCTAATCCCTAACACTAACGCTTAACCTTTACCGTAACCGTTAACACTCACCCTAACCCTTAACACTGACCCTAACCTTAAACTTTAATCTAAGCGTAACCCTTAACCCTAACAGTAAGGAAAACCCTTATGCCAATGTTATCCCTTATCCCTAACCTTAACACTACAGTAAACATAACCCTAACCTTTGATACTTAAACCTTTTCCCTAACACTTACTTTTACCCCAAACCCTAACCCTAATCCTAAGCATTAAACCTAACCCTATCTCTTAATCCTTACTCTAACGCCTAGATCTAACCCTAAATGTAACCTACCACCTAATCATAACCTTAAGCCCTAATGCTAATTCTAACACTGAACCCTAAACCTACCCGTAACCCTTAACACTAACCCTATCCGTAAACCTTAACCCTGACCCTAACCATTACCCGCACCCAAACATTTAAAAATGACCCTAACCCTAATCCTTAATGATAACCCTAACACTAAACACTAACCCTAAGCCCAACACTTAACCCTAATCCTATCCCTTAACCCTAAGCCTAACCCTAACACCTAACCCTAAACCTAAGCCTAACCCCAACCTGAACCATTAATCTTGACCCTTACCATTAACCCTCACACTAACACTAATCCTAATCTTTAACCATAAAGCTAACACTGAAGCCTACCCCTGTGCCAAACGCTAAACCCAAACCTTAACCCTAACCCTGAAACTTAACCGTAAACCTAACTGTAACTGTTAAACCTAACACTAACCTTTAACCCCAACCCCTAACCTAAGACCCCACCCTGACACTAATCTTCATCCCTAAACATTACCATAATCCTACCCCTAAATCTAATTCTCAGACTTCTTGCTTTCTCAGAGTTTAGAAAGCCTACAATCCTCCCATGCCATGAGTAAAAGGGGGCTCTGCCACTGTGTCCTGCATGAAACCCAGGAGCCCATAACCAGCGTACGATAGAGTGGGTTCTCGGCGACAATCCCATCCCCCTAACCCCCGCCCCCCGCCCAGTGCAGACAGAGCCCGTATGCTAAGTATAAACACTACCACTAACAGATAACCCTCACCCTGAACATAATACCTAGCCCTGATCCTATTGCTCAGCTTAAAACATAAACCTCTCCGTAACCCTAACTTAGCCCCTTAACTTAACGTGAATGCATAACACCTTGAGAAGAAGCCCTATCCTATAATTCTAATCCTAAACCATAGTCATAACCGTAATACCTCATCCCTAATTCTAAAACGTCAACCCTAACCTTCACCCTACCAACAACCCTAAACCTAACCCTAACCCCTAACCCTAAGCCCTCTCCCTAACACTAATCTTCATCCCTAAACCGTGCCGTAATCCTAACCCAAAATCTAATTCTCAGACTCCTTGCTTTCTCAGAGTTTTGAAAGCCTACAATCCTACTAAGCCATGCATGAAAGCCGGCTCTGCCACAGTGTCCTGCATGAAACCCAGAGGCCCATACACTGCGTACGATAGAGTGGGTTCCCAGCGACCATCACAGATCCCTAACTTCGCCTCCTAGTGCATACAGGGCCCGTGCCCTAAGGATAAACCCTACCCCTCACCCATAACCCTAACCCAGAACATAACACCTAACCCTGATCCTACTGCTCACCTTAACAGGTAAAGCTCACCGTAACCCTAACTTTAACCCCTTATCTTAAGGTAAATGCATGACACCCTAGAACAAGCCCTATACCGTAATTCTAACCCTAACTCCTAGCCATAACCATAACACCTAATCCCTAATTGTGAAACGCCAACCCTAACCTTAACGCTACGAACAACACTAATGCTAACCCTAACCGCTTATGCTAAACCTATGCCCAAAAATAACACTAACCGTTGATCCTTAGTCATAACCCCTAACCTTAACCCTAACCCTTAACCCTAATCCCAATCCTAACCATTAAACATAACCCTAACAATTAACCCTAACCCTAACCTTTACCCTAATGCCTACAGATCTAACCCCAACACTGACCTACAGGTAACACTAACGCTAACCCCCTAATGCTAACCTTAAACCTGAACCATACACCTGACCCTTAACCCTAAACCTATCCCTAATCCCGTAACCCTAACCCTAACTCTTCACCCTCACCCTAACCCTTAACCCTGACCCTAACCCTAAACCTGAACCCGAAACCTAAGCCTAACCCTTAACCCTAACCCTATCCCTTAACCCTAAACCCTAACCCTAACGCTAACTCCAAACCTAAAACTTACCATGGCCCCCTAAAGCAGACTTAACATTTAACCCGTAACACTAACTCTAACCCTAACCACTAATCCCTACCACCTAACCCTGAGTCAAAACCTAACCCCTAACTTGCAACCCCTAACCCCAACCCTAACCCTAATTCTCACACTACTTCCATTCCCAGAGTGAAGCAAGGCTAAAATACAGCCATGCCATGTGTGAGATGAGGCTCCGCCTGAGTCCTGCATGTAGGTCTTGTCCCAGGGCCCAGGGAATGATGTTGTGCTTTGTGGTGACTCCGAACAGACCCCTCTCACCATAGATTAAACAGCTCCTGTGCCCTTAAACTGACAGCTAAATCTAAGCCCTACCACCAACTCTAACCCCTGACCCTGAACCTAAGCCCCGAGCCTAAAGACGAACACTAACTCTAAACCCTTACCCTAAACCTAATCCTTAACCCTAATGCTAACCCCTAAACTTAACCCTAACCCTGAACAGTAAACCAAACCCTAACCTCTAACACAAACCCTAACACATAACTCGAAACCTAAAACTAACCCTAACCCTTAACCCTAAACCTAAACCCTAACCCTAACTCTTAACCTTAACCCTAACCGTTAACTCTCACGCTAACCTTTAATCCTAACCCTAATCCTAATCTTCAACCCTAATTCTAACACTTAACCCTAACCATGTACCTAACCCTAACCCTATACCAAACCCTAACCCCTCATCTTAACCATAACCGTAAACCTCAACCCTAAACCGAACTGTAACTGTTAAACCTAGGAGTAACCTTTAACCCTAACCCTAATCACTAACCCTAAGCCCTCACCCTAACACTAAACTTCATCCTTCACCCTAACCATAATCCTAACCCTAAATCTAATTCTCAGACTTCTTGCTTTCTTAGAGTTTAGAAAGCCTGCAATCCTCCCATGCCATGCGTGAAAGGAGGCTCTACCATGGTGTCCTGCATGAAACCCACGGGCCCATACCCAGAGGACAATACAGTGGGATCCTGGTGACAATCCCAGCCCCCGAACCTCCTCCCCTGCCTAATGCAGACAGGGCCCGTGCGCTAAGCATAAACAATACCTGTAACAGATATCCCTCACCCTGAACATAACACCCAACCCTGTTCCTATTTCTCCCCTTAACACGTAAAACTGACCGTGAGCCTAACTTTAACCTCTTATCCTAACGTTAGTGCATAACCCATTCCCTGAGAACAACCCCTATCCACTAATTCTCACCCTATCTCCTAGTCATCACTGGAACACCTAATCCCTAACCCTAATTCTAAACCGCTAACCCTAACCGTAACCCTACCTACAACCCTAACACTGACAGTAACCCTTACTTCTAACCCCAACGCTATGCCTAACAAAAACCCTTAACCCTTCACCCTAACCCCTAAGCCTTACCCTAACCTTTAACCTTAATCCTAATCCTAACCATTAAACCTAACCCTAGCTTTTAAATCTAACCGTAAACCTTACCCTCACGACTAGACCTAACCCTGACACTAACCTAACACCTAACCCTAACCATAACCCCTAAAGCTAACCCTAACCCTGAACCCTAAACCTAACCTTAACACTGAACCCTCACTATATACCCAACCTCTAAGCCTAATCCTAACCGTTAACCCTCACCCTAACACTTAAACTGGACCATAACACTAAACATTAACCCGAACACTAAACTTTAACCCTAAATCTGAGCCCAACCCTTAACCCTAATCCTATCCTTTTACCCTAAACCTAACCCCTAAACCTAACCCTAACACTAACCCAAATCCTAATTCTAACCATACCCCTTCATAAAACACTAACTCCTAACCCTAACACTTACCAAAAACCCTAATCGCTAATCCCTAACACTAACGCTTAACCTTTACCGTAACCGTTAACCCTCACCATAACCCTTAACACTAAACTTAACCTTTAATCTAAGCGTGACCCTTAACCATAAAAGTAAGGAAAACCCTTACGCCAATCTTATCCCTTATCCCTAACACTACAACTAAACATAACCCTAACCTTTGATCCTTAAACCTAACCCCTAACACTTACTTTAACCGAAAACCCTAACCCTAATCCTAAGCATTAAACCTAACCCTATCTCTTAACCCTTACTCTAACGCCTAGATCTAAACCTAAATGTAACCTACCACCTAATCCTAACCTTAAGCCCTAATGCTAACTCTAACCCTGAACCCTAAACCTACCCGTAACCCTTAACACTAACCCTATCCGTAAACCTTAACCCTGACCCTAACCATTACCCGCACCCAAACATTTAACCCTGACCCTAACCCTAATCCTTAACGATAACCCTAACACTAAACCCTAACCCTAAGCCCAACACTTAACCCTAATCCTATCCCTTAACCCTAAGCCTAACCCTAACCCCTAACCCTAAACCGAAGCCTAACCCCAACCTGAACCATTAATCTTGACCCTTACCATTAACCCTCACACTAACACTAATCCTAATCTTTAACCATAAAGCTAACATTGAAGTCTTCCCCTGTGCCAAACGCTAAACCCAAACCTTAACCCTAACCCTAAAACTTAACCATAAACCTAACTGTAACTGTTAAACCTAACACTAACCTTTAACCCCAACCCCTAACCCAAGACACCACCCTGACACTAATCTTCATCCCTAAACATTACCATAATCCTACCCCTAAATCTAATTCTCAGACTTCTTGCTTTCTCAGAGTTTAGAAAGCCTACAATCCTCCCATGCCATGAGTAAAAGGGGGCTCTGCCACTGTGTCCTGCATGAAACCCAGGAGCCCATAACCAGCGTTCGATAGAGTGGGTTCCCGGGGACAATACAATCCCCCTAAACCCCGCCCACCTCCCAGTGCAGACAGGGCCCGTATGCTAAGTATAAACACTACCCCTAACAAATAACCCTCACCCTGAACATAACACCTAACCCTGATCCTATTGCTCACCTTAAAACATAAACCTCCCCTAAACCTAACTTAGCCCCTTAACTTAACGTGACTGCAAAACACCTTGAGAAGAAGCCCTATCCCATAATTCTAATCCTAAACCATAGTCATAACCGTAACACCTCATCCCTAATTCTAAAACGTCAAACCTAACCTTCACCCTACCAACAACCCTAACCCTAACCCTAACCCCTAACCCTAAGCCCTCACCCTAACACTAATCTTCATCCCTAAACCGTGCCGTAATCCTAACCCGATATCTAATTCTCAGACTTCTTGCTTTCTCAGAGTTTTGAAAGCCTGCAATCCTACTAAGCCATGCATGAAAGCCGGCTCTGCCACAGTGTCCTGCATGAAACCCAGAGGCCCATACACTGCGAACGATAGAGTGGGTTCCCAGCGACCATCACAGATCCCTAACTTCACCTCCTAGTGCATACAGGGCCCGTGCCCTAAGGATAAGCCCTACCCCTCACCCATAACCCTAACCCAGAACATAACACCTAACCCTGATCTTACTGCTCACCTTAACAGGTAAAGCTCACCGTAACCCTAACTTTAACCCCTTATCTTAACGTTAATGCATGACACCCTGAGAACAAGCCCTATACCGTAATTCTAACCCTAACTCCTAGCTATAAACATAACACCTAATCCCTAATTCTGAAACGCCAACCCTAACCTTAACCCGACCAACAACACTAACACTAACTCTAACCCCTTACCCTAACCCTACGCCTAAAAATAACCCTAACCGTTGATCCTTAGTCATAACCCACAACCTTAACCTTAACCCTTAAGCCTAATCCCAATCCTAACCTTTAAACATAACCCTAACTCTTAACCCTAACCCTAACCTTTACCCTAATGCCTACAGATCTAAACCCAACACTGATCTACAGTTACACAAACCCTACCCTCTAATGCTAACCTTAAACCTGAACCATAAACCTAACCCTTAACCCTAACCCTATCCCTAACCCCCTTACCCTAACTCTAACTGTTAACCCTCACCCTAACCCTCAACCCTGACCCTAAACTTAAACCTTAATCCTAACCATGAGTGAGATGAGCCTCTGCCTTTGTCCTGCGTGACAGTTGAAGCCCAACACTCAGGGTACGATGAAGTGGGGACCCAGCCTTGCTCCACACCCACAGTGCCCCGTACATTAGACAGGGCCCGTGCCCTAACACACACCGTTAAACGTAAGCCCTAACCCTATCTCTAAACCAAACCCTTAGTAAGCCCTGAATCTAACTCCTAACAGTAACCCTAATCCCTGACCCTTACTCTTGCCTCTCACCGTAAACCTAAACCCAACCACTAAACATAATCCTAATCTCTAACCCTAATAGTAATCCTAACCCTAATTCTAACCTAAAACCCTAACCCCTAAACCTAATCCTAGTCCCTAACACCTAACCTTACCCTAAACCCAATTCCAATTCTCAGACTTCTTCAATTCAAAAACTTAAAAAAGCCTACAATCCACCAATGCCGTGTCTGAGATGAGGGTCCGCCCCTATGTCCTGCATGACAGGCAGGCGCCAATGCCCAGGGTACTATGGAGTGGGGTCCGGGGGTCTGGAGGCTTGCTAAACTCCAGTTTGGAAGAATTGCTATAGTCATATATAGGGATGCTTACATTTACTGATAGAAAGCAACTATTGGTGTGTGATTTGTAGGCTTGCCTTACTCTAGTTTGGATGAAGAAGCTGAATCATATATAGGAATATTAGCTTTGAGTTAGAGGAAGCATCTATGGGGGATGATTTTTTGGCTTGTTAAACTCTGGTTTGGAAGAAGTTCGAGAGTCTTATATAGGAACGATATCATTCATTCAGAGAAAGCAATTATAGGGAGTTGGTTTGTAGGCTTGCTAAGCTCTAGTTTGGAGGAAGGCGAGAGTCATATATAGGAACGCTTACATTCACATAAAGCGTCTACGGGGGGACGGTTTCTAGGCTTCCTAAACTCTAGCTTGGAAAAAGAGGACAGTTATGTATAGGAACTCTTGGCGGGGGATTTGTGGCATTGCTAAAATCTTAGATTGGAAAAGTTGCGAGAGTCATACATAGGAATGTTAACATTCACTCAATGAAAGCAACTATAAGGGGTGCTTTCCAGGCTGGCTACACTCTAATTTGGAAAAAGTGTGACAGTCATATATAGGAAGGCTTATATTCACTCAGACAAAGCAATTATGTGTAGGTGTATAGTAGGCATGCTAACTCTAGTTTGGAAAATTTCGAGAGCCATGTATAGGAAAGCTTACAGTAACTTAGAGAAAGCAACGAACGGGGGTGGAGTGTAGGCTTGCTAAACTCTAGTTTGGAGGAAGTGCCATAGTCCTATATAGGAACGCTTAAATTCGTTCAGAGAAAACACCTGTCGGGGATTGGTTTGTAGACATAACTCAAGTTTGGAAGAAGTGCGAGAGACATATATAGGAATGTTTACATTGACTCAAAGAAAGCAACTATGGGGGAGTGTTATTTTGGCATGCCAGATGCTAGTTAGGAAGAAGTACAAGACTCATATATAGGAACGCTTACATTCACACACCGAGAGCAACTACGGAGTAGTGTCAGGTAGACATGTTAAAGTCTAGCTTGGGAGAAGTTCCAGAGTCCTATATAGGAAAGGTAACAGCCACTTTGAAAAAGCAAGTCTTGGCGGGTGGTTTGTAGGCCTGCAAAACCCTGTTTTGGTTGAAGTGTGAGAGTCATATATGAGAACGCTTACATTCCCTCAGAGAAAGCAACGATGGGGTTGTTTGTAGGCTTACTAAACTGCAGTTTGGAAGAAGCACGAGAATCACATATAGGAACACATACATTTTGACGCACTGAAAGTAACTATGGGGTGGTGTTTTATAGGCATGCTAAACTCTAGTTTGGACGAAGTTTGAGAATCACATATAAGAAAGCTTACAGTCACTTAGAGAAAGCAAATCTCTGGGTGTGGAATGTAGGCCTGCTAAACTCTATTTTGGTTTAAGAGTGAGAGTCATATATGGGAAGGCTTACATTCCCTCAGAGAAAGCAACGACGACGTGGTGGTTTGTAGGCATACTAAACTCTAGTTTGGAAGAAGTGGGAGAATGATATATGGGAACGCTTACATTCACGTAGAGAAAGCAATTATGGGGTGGCGTTTTTGTAGCCATGCTAATCTCTAGTTTGGAAGAAGTTAAGGAGTAATATATAGGAAAGGTTACAGTCATAGAAACCAACTCTCGGGGGATGTTTTGTACACCTGCAAAACTCCAGTTTGGAAGAAGGGGGAGAGTCATATTGGGGACCGCGTGCATTCACTCAGAGAAATCAACGATGGGATTGTGATTTGTAGGCATAGTCAACTCTAGTTTGGAAGAAGTACGAGAATCGTATATAGGAACGCTTACCTTCACGCAGAGAAAGCAACTATGGAGTGATGTTTGTATGCCTACTAAAATATAGTTTGGAGAAAGTTCGAGAGTCATATCTGGGAAGCTTACAGTCACTTAGAGAAAGCAGCTCTCGGGGGTGTTTCGTAGGCCTGCTAAACTCTATTTTCAATGAAGTGTTAGAATAATATATGGGAACTCAGTGAAAGCAACGTCGTGGTTGTGGTTCCTAGGCATACTAACCTGTAATTTGGAAGAAGCAAGAGAATCACATGTAGAGCCGCTTACATTCCGGCACCGAAAACAACTATGGGGTGGTGTTTTGTAGGCTTGCAAAACTCTAGTTTGGACGAAGTTTGAGAGTCATATATAGGAAAGTTTACAGTCACGTAGAGAAAACAACTCTCTGGGTGTGGAATGTAGGCCTGCTAAACTCTATTTTGGTTGAAGTGTGAGAGTCATATATGGGAACGCTTACATTCACTCAGAGAAAACAACGTTTGGGTGGTGGTTTGTAGGGCATACTAAACTGTAGTTTGGAAGAAGTACGAGAGTCCTATATAGGAACACTTACATTCACGCAGAGAAAGCACTTATAGCGTCAGGTTTTGTAGGCATGCTAAACTGCAGTTTGGAAGAAGTTGGAGAACCTTATACAGGAATGATTACCATCACCTAGGGAAAGCAACTCTCGGGAGATTGTTTGTACACATGCTAAACTCTAATTTGGATGAAGTGTGAGAGTCAAACATGGGACCGCTTACATTCCCTCAGAGAAACAACATTGGGCTGGTTTTTATAGGCATACTAATTAGTTTGGAAGAAGTACGAGAATGATATTTGGGAACGCTTACATTCACCCAGAGAAAGCAACTACGGGGTGGTGTTTTGTAAGCATGCTATAGTTTGGAAGAAGTTCTAAACCTGAACAGTCACTTAGAGAAAGCAACTCTTGGTGGGTGATTATTAGGTCTGCTAAATTGTATTTTGAAAGAAGTACCAGAGTCATATATACTAATGCTTACATTCATGCAAAGAAAAAACTATGGGGTGATGTTTTGTGGGCATGTTAACCTGTAGTTTGGAAGAAGTTGGAGAGTCTTATTTAGGAAAGCTTACAGTCACCTAGAGAAAGCAACTCTCGGGAGATCCTTTCTTGGCCTGCTAAACTCTACTTTGCATCAATTGTGAGAGTCAAACATGGGAATGCTTTCATTCATTCAGAGAACGCAACGTTTGGGTGGTGGTTTGTAGGCATTCTAAACTGTATTTTGGAGGAAGTACGAGAGTCATATATATGAACGCTTACATTCAGGCAGAGAAAGTCACTCTGGGGTCGTATTTTGTTGGCATGCTAAACTGTGGTTTGGAAGAAGTTCGAGCGTCTTATATAGGAAAGATTACAGTGACACAGAGAAAACAGCTCTCGGAAGTTTATTGGTAGGCCTGCTAAACTCTAATTTGGATGAAATGTGAGAACGCTTGCATTCATTCACTCAGAGAAAGAAACATTATCGTGATGGTTTGAAGGCATAATAACTGTAGTTGGGAAGAAGTAGGAGAGTCATATATATGAACGGTTACATTCACGCAGAGAAAGCAACTGTGGGGTGGCGCAGGTATGCATGTTAATCTGTAGTTTGGAGGAAGTGCGAGAGTCGTATCTGTGGAAAATTACAGTCACTTAGAGAAAGGAACCATTTTGGGCTGGTTTGTAGATCTGCTAAATTCTATTTTGGAAACAGAGTGTGAGTCATATATGGGAACGCTTATGTTCACTCAGAGAAAGCAACCACGGTGTGGTGTTTTGTTGGCATGCTGTAGTTTGAAAGAAGTTGGAGATTCTTATATAGGAAAGTTTACAGTCACCTAGAGAAAGCAACTCACGGGGTGTGGTTTGTAGGCCTGCTAAACTCTAATTTAGATGAAGTGAGAGAGGCATATATATGAACGCTTATATTGATGCAGAGAAAGTAACTATGGGGTGGTGTTTTGTAGGCATGCTAAAACATAATTTGGAAGAAGTTCGAAAGCAGACAGTCACTTAGAGAAAACAACTCTCGGCGGTTCATTTTTTGGTCTGCTAAATTGTATTTTGAAAGAAGTACCAGAGTCATATATACAAACGCTTACATTCATGCAGAGAAAGCAACTGTGGGGTGGTGTTTTCTAGGCATGCTAAACTCTAGTTTGGACGAAGTTTGAGAATCACATATAAGAAAGCTTAGAGTCACTTAGAGAAAGCAAATCTCTGGTGTGGAATGTAGGCGTGCTAAACTCTATTTTGGTTTCAGAGTGAGAGTCATATATGGGAAGGCTTACATTCACTCAGAGAAAGCTACGATGATGTGGTGGTTTGTAGGCATACTAAACTCTAGTTTGGAAGAAGTAGGAGAATGATATATGGGAACACTTACATTCATGCAGAGAAAGCAACTATGGGGTGGATTTTTTGTAGCCATGCTAATCTCTATTTTGCAAGAAGTTAAAGAGTAATATATAGGAAAACGTACCGTCATTTATAGAAACCAACTTTCGGGGGATGGTTTGTAGGCCTGCAAAACTCTACTTTGGAAGAAGGGGGAGAGTCATTTTGGGGACTGCGTACATTCACTCAGAGAAATCAACGATGGGGTTGTGGTTTGTAGGCATACTAAACTCTAGTTTGGAAGAAGTACGAGAATCATATATAGGAACGCTTACATTCATGCAGAGAAAGCAACTATGGAGTGATGTTTGTATGCCTACTAAACTATAGTTTGGGGGATGTTCGAGAGTCATATCTGGGATGCTTACAGTCATTTAGAGAAAGCAACTCTTGGGGGGGTGGTTCGTAGGCCTGCTAAACTCTATTTTCAATGAAGTGTTAGAATCATATACAGGAACGCTTACATTCACTCAGAGAAAGCAACGTTGGGGTGGCCGTTTTTGAGCATACTGAACTCTACTTTGGAAGAGGTACGAGAGACATATACAGGAACGCTTACATTAACACATAGAAAGCAAATACCGGGTGCTGTAGTGCAGGCATGCTAAACTATAGATTGGAAGAAGTTCGAAAGCTGACAGTCATTTACAGAAAGGAACTCTTGGCGGGTGATTTTTAGGTCTGCTAAATTGTATTTTGAAAGACGTACCAGAGTCATATAGACAAACGCTTACATTCATGCAGAGAAAGAAACTATGGGGTGATGTGTTGTTGGCATGCTAAACTGCAGTTTGGAAGGAGTTCGAGAGTGTTATATAGGATAACTTACAGTCACCTAGAGAAAGCAACACTCGGGACAGCTTTGCAAGCCTGTAAACACTAATTAGCAGCAATTGTGAGAGTCAAACATGGGAACGCTTACATTCACTCAGAGAACACAACGTTTGGGTGGTGATTTGTAGGCATCATAACTGTAGTTTGGAAGAAGTAGGAGAGTCATATATATGAACAGTTACATTCACGCAGAGAAAGCAACTGATGGGTGGCGTATGTACGCATGTTAATGTATACTTTGGAGGAAGTTCGGGAGTCTTATCTGGGGAAAATTGCAGTCACTTAGAGAAAGCAACCATCGGGGGCCGTTTTGTAGATCTGCTAAATTCTATTTTGGGAGAAGAGAGAAAGTCATATGTGGGAACGCTTATGTTCACTCAGAGAAATCAACGATGGGGCAGTGTTTCGTTGGCATGCTAAACTGTAGTTTGGAAGAAGTTCGCGAGTCTTATATAAGAAAGCTTAACAAAATAGGCATTGATGGAACCTACCTAAAAATGATACAAGCCATATATGACAAACCCACAGCCAACATCATACTGAATGGGGAAAAACTGAAAGCACTCCCACTTAGAACTGGAACCAGACAGGGCTGCCCATTGTCTCCATTACTTTTCAACATAGTATTGGAAGTCCTTGCGAGAGCTATCAGGCAAGAGAGCAGAATCAAGGGAGTCCAAATAGGGAAGGAAGAGATCAAACTCTCACTTTTTGCTGATGATATGATGTTATATCTGGAAAACCCCCAGGATTCAACCAAGAGACTCCTGGAATTGATTAACGAATACAGCAAAGTCTCAGGCTACAAAATTAATATACACAAATCAGAGGCATTTATATATGCCAATAACAGTCAATCGGAAAACCAAATTAAAGACTCAATACCCTTCAAAATAGCAACAAAGAAAATAAAATATCTAGGTATATCTCTAACTAAAGAGGTAAAGGACCTCTATAAGGAAAACTATGAAACACTGAGAAAAGAAGTAGCAGAACTTGCAAATAGATGGAAAAATATACCATGCTCGTGGATCGGAAGAATCAACATTGTTAAAATGTCTATACTACCCAAAGTGATCTACAGATTCAATGCAATCCCTATTAAATTACCAACATCATTCTTTACAGACATAGAGAAAATAATTATACACTTTGTATGGAATCAAAGAAGACCCCGTATAGCAAAAGCAATTTTAAGCAACAAAAACAAAATGGGAGGTATTAATTTGCCAGACCTCAAACTATACTACAAGGCCGTGGTTCTTAAAACAGCCTGGTATTGGCACAAGTGCAGGGACACAGACCAGTGGAACACAACAGAAAATCCAAATATAGAACCATCCTCATATAGTCACCTAATTTTCGACAAAGCGGGAAAGAATATACTCTGGGGACAAGAATCCCTATTCAACAAATGGTGCTGGGAGAATTGGTTAGCCACTTGTAGAAGACTGAAACAGGACCCACAGCTTTCACCTCTCACAAAAATCAAATCACGGTGGATAACAGACTTAAACCTTAGGCGTGATACAATCAGAATTCTAGAAGAAAATGTAGGAAAGACTCTTACAGACATTGGCCTAGGCAAAGAATTTATGAAGAAGACCCCCAAGGCAATCACAGCAGCAACAAAAATAAATGAATGGGACATGATTAAATTAAAAAGCTTCTGCACAGCCAAAGAAACAGTCCAGAGAATAAACAGACCACCTACAGAATGGGAAAAAATTTTTGCATACTACACATCAGATAAAGGACTGATAACAAGAATCTATTTAGAACTCAGGAAAATCAGCAAGAAAAAATCAAGCAACCCTATCAAAAAGTGGGCAAAGGACATGAATAGAAATTTTTCAAAAGAAGATATAAAAATGGCTAACAAACATATGAAAAAGTGTTCAACATCTCTAATCATCAGAGAAATGCAAATCAAAACCACAATGAGATATCACTTAACCCCAGTGAGAATGGCCTTTATCAAAAAAACCCAAAACAACACATGTTGGCGTGGGTGTGGAGAGACAGGAACACTAATACACTGCTGGTGGGACTGCAAACTAGTGCAACCCCTGTGGAAAGCATTATGGAGGTATCTTAAACAGATTCAAGTAGACCTGCCATTTGACCCAGCAATCCCATTACTGGGCATATACCCAAAGGAAAAAAGGTCATTCTGTAACAAAGGCACGTGTACCCAAATGTTTATAGCAGCACAATTCACAATAGCAAAGATGTGGAAACAACCCAAATGCCCATCAATACATGATTGGATTAGTAAACTGTGGTATATGTATACCATGGAATACTACTCAGCTATAAGGAATGATGAAGATACGACATCTCTATGGTTCTCCTGGAGAGAGTTGGAACCCATTATATTAAGTGAAGTATCCCAAGAATGGAAAAACAAGCATCACATGTACTCACCAGAAAATTGGTTTCCTTGATCATCACCTAAATACAAATCTGGAAACGACACCAATTGGACATCAGACTGAGGTGGGGGGTGGGGGAGGGGATGGGGGTATGCCTACACAATGAGTGCATTGCGCACCGTTTGGGGAGTGGTAACACTTGAAGGTGCTGACTCGGGAAAGGGGGGGTGGGGAAAAAAATATGAAACTATTGTTTTTAACTTGCACTGTTCACTTAATAATCTATCATGAACATTTCCCATATTATTTCATATCATTGTACAAGAAATAATGTATACATTATGAGGACATACTGTATCTAACAAGATATACTGTTAGACTCTTTGATTCTGTAAAATAAAAAAAAAAAGAAAAGAAAAAAAGGAAAAAAAAAAAAAGAAAGCTTACAGTCACCTAGAGAAAGTAACTCTCGGCAGATTGTTTCTAAGCATGCTAAACTCTAATTTGCATCAATTGTGAGAGTCAAACATGGGAACGCTTACATTCACTCAGAGAACGCAACGTTTGGGTGGTGGTTTGTAAGCATTCTAAACTGTATTTTGGAGGAAGTAGGAGAGTCATATATACGAATGCTTACATTCACGCAGAGAAAGCAACTCTGGGGTCGTATTTTGTTGGCATGCTAAACTGTGGTTTGGAAGAAGTTCGAGAGCCTTATATAGGAAAGATTACACTGACACAGAGAAAACAACTCTCTGTAGTTTGTTGGTAGGTCTGCTAAACTGTAATTTGGATGAAGTGTGAGAACGCTTGCATTCACTCAGAGAAAGAACTTTGTCGTGGTGGTTTGTAGGAATAACAACTGTAGTTCGAAGAAGTAGGAGAGTCATATATGAACGGTTACATTCACGCAGAGAAAGCAATTGTGGGGTGGTGTATGTAATCATCATAATCTGTAGTTTGGAGGAAGTTCGAGAGTCATATCTGGGGAAAATTAGAGTCACTTAGAGAAAGGAACCATCGGGGGCTGGTGTGTAGGTCTGTTAAATTCTATTTTGGAAAAAGAGTGAGAGTCATATATGGGAACGCTTATGTTCACCCAGAGAAATCAACGATGGGGCGCTGTATTGTTGGCATGCCAAACTGTAGTTTGGAAGAAGTTCGAGAGTCTTATATAGGAAAGTTTACAGTCACCTAGAGAAAGCAACTCACAGGAAGTGGTTTGTAGGCCGCTAAACTCTAATTTGGATGAAGTGAAAGAGGCATACATGGATACGCTTCATTCACTCAGAGAAAGGTAAATTGTGGTGGCGGTTTTTAGGTATACTAAACTCCAGTTTGGAAGAAGTACGAGAGACATATATATGAACGCTTATATGGACGCAGAGAAAGCAACTATGGGGTGGTGTTTTGTTGGCATGCTAAAATATAGTTTGGAAGAAGTTCGAAAGCAGACAGTCAGAGAAAGCAACTCTTGGCGGTAGATTTTTAGGTCTGCTAAATTGTATTTTGAAAGAAGTACCAGTGTCATATATACAAACGCTTACATTCATGCAGAGAAAGCAACTGTGGGGTGGTGTTTTCCAGGCGTGCTAAACTCTAGTTTGGACGAAGTTTGAGAATCACATATAAGAAAGCTTAGAGTCTCTTAGGGAAAGCAAATTTCTGGTTGTGGAATGTAGGCGTGCTAAATTCTATTTTGGTTTAAGATTGAGAGTCATATATGGAAAGGGTTACATTCACTCAGAGAAAGCAACGATGATGTGGTGGTTTGTAGGCATACTAAACTCTAGTTTGGAAGAAGTAGGAAAATGATATTTGGGAATGCTTACATTCATGCAGAGAAAGCAATTATGGGGTGGGTTTTTGTACCCATGCTAATCTCTAGTTTGGAAGAAGTTATATAGGAAAGCGTACACTCATTTATAGAAACCAACTTTCGGGGGATGGACGGTAGGCCTGCAAAACTCTACTTTGGAAGATGTGAGAGAGTCATATTGGGGACCACGTACATTGACTCAGAGAAATCAAGGATGGGCTTGTGTTTTGTAGGCATACTAAACTCTAGTTTGGAGGAAGTACGAGAATCATATATAGGAACGCTTACATTCATGCAGAGAAAGCAACTATGGAGTGATGTTTTTATGCCTACTAAACTATAGTTTGGAGGAAGTTTAGAATCTTATATAGCAAAGCTTACAGTCACCTAGAGAGAGCAACTCTCGGGAGATGGTTTCTAAGCCTGCTAATTTGCACCAACTGTTAAAGTCAAATATGGGAAGGTTTACGTCCACTCAGAACGCAAGGTTTGGGTTGTAGTTTGTGGCCATAATAACTGTAGTTCGGAAGAAGTAGGAAAGTCATATATATGAACGGTTACATTCACGCAGAGAAAGCAACTATGGAGTGATGTTTGTATGCCTACTAAACTATAGTTTGGAGGATGTAACTCTCGGGGGGTGGTTCGTAGGCCTGCTAAACTCTATTTTCAATGAAGTGTTAAAATCATATACAGGAACGCTTACATTCACTCAGAGAAAGCAACGTTGGGGTGGCCGTTTTTGAGCATACTAAACTCTACTTTGGAAGAGGTACGAGAGACATAAATACGAACGCTTACATTAACACAGAGAAAGCAAATATGGGGTGCTGTAGTGCAGGCATGCTAAACTATAGATTGGAAGAAGTTCGAAAGCTGACAGTCACTTAGAGAAAACAACTCTTGGCGGGTGATTTTTTCAGTCTGCTAAATTGTATTTTGAAAGACGTGTCAGAGTCTTATATACAAACGCTTACATTCATGCGTAGAAAGAAAATATGGGGTGATGTGTTGTGGGGATGCTAAACTGCAGTTTGGAAGGAGTTCGAGAGTGTTATTTGGATAGCTTACAGTCACCTAGAGAAAGCAACACTCAGGAGAGCTTTGCAAGCCTGCTAAACTCTAACTAGCAGCAATTGTGAGAGTCAAACATTGGAACGCTTACATTCACTCAGAGAACACAACGTTTGGGGGGTGGTTTGTAGGCATAATAACTGTAGTTCAGAAGAAGTAGGAGAGTCATATATATGAACGGTTACATTCACGCAGAGAAAGCAACTGTTGGGTGGCGTGTGTATGCATGCTAATCTGTAGTTTGGAGGAAGTGCGAGAGTCATATCTGGGGAAAATTACAGTCACCTAGAGAAAGCAACTCTCGGGAGATTGTTTCTAAGCATGCTAAATTCTAATTTGCATCAATTGTGAGAGTCAAACATGGGAACGCTTACATTCACTCAGAGAACGCAACGTTTGGGTGGTGGTTTGTAAGCATTCTAAACTGTATTTTGGAGGAAGTAGGAGACTCATATATACGAATGCTTACATTCACGCAGAGAAAGCAACTCTGGGGTCGTATTTTGTTGGCATGCTAAACTGTGGTTTGGAAGAAGTTCGAGAGCCTTACATAAGAAAGATTACAGTGACACAGAGAAAAACAACTCTCTGTAGTTTGTTGGTAGGTCTGCTAAACTGTAATTTGGATGAAGTGTGAGAATGCTTGCATTCACTCAGAGAAAGAACGTTGTCGTGATGGTTTGTAGGAATAAATGCTGTAGTTTAAAAGAAGGAGAGTCATATATGAACGGTTACATTCACGCAGAGAAAGCAACTGTGGGGTGGCCTATGTAATCATCATAATCTATAGTTTGGAGAAAGTTCGAGAGTCATATGTGGGAAAAATTAGAGTCACGTAGAGAATTGGAACCATCGGGTGTTGTGTAGGTCTGCTAAATTCTATTTTGGAAGAAGAGTGAGAGTCATATATGGGAACGCTTATGTTCACTCAGAGAAATCAACAATGGGGCGCTGTATTGTTGGCATGCTAAACTGTAGTTTGGAAGAAGTTCGAGAGTCTTATATAGGAAAGTTTACAGTCACCTAGAGAATGCAACTCACAGGAGGTGGTTTGTGGGCCACTAAACTCTAATTTGGATGAAGTGAAAGAGGCATACATGGATACGCTTCATTCACTCAGAGAAAGGTAAATTGTGGTGCCGGTTTTTAGGTATACTAAACTCCAGTTTGGAAGAAGTACGAGAGTCATATATATGAACGCTCATATGGACGCAGAGAAAGCAACTATGGGGTGGTGTTTTGTAGGCATGCTAAAATATAATTTGGAAGAAGTTCGAAAGCTGACAGTGACTTAGAGTATGCAACTCTTGGCGGTTGATTTTGAGGTCTGCTAAATTGTATTTTGAAAGAAGTACCAGAGTCATATATAAAATCTCTTACATTTATGCTGAGAAAAACTATGTGGTGATGTTTTGTTGGCGTGCTGAAATGTAGTTTCGAAGAAGTTCGACAGTCTTTTATAGGAAACCTTACAGTCCCCTAGAGGAAGCAACTTTCGAGAGATAGTTTGTAAGCCTGCTAAACTCTACTTTGCATCATTTGGAACAGTCATACTTGGGAACGCTAACATTCTCTCAGAGAACTTAACTTTTGGGTGGTTGTTTGTAAGCATACTAAACGGTATTTTGGAAGTAGCAGAGTCATATATATGAGCGCTTACATTCACCCAGAGAGGGCCACTATGGGGTGGTGTTTTGTAGGCCTGCTAAAATATAATTTGGAAGAAGTTCGAAAGCTGACAGTGACTTAGAGAAGGCAACTCTCGGCGGTTGATTTAGAGGTCTGCTAAATTGTATTTTGAAAGAAGTACCAGAGTCATATATAAAATCGCTTATATTTATGCTGAGAAAGAAACTATGTGGTGATGTTTTGTTGGCGTGCTGAAATGTAGTTTCGAAGAAGTTCGACAGTCTTTTATAGGAAAGCTTACAGTCCCCCAGAGGAAGCAACTTTCGAGAGATAGTTTGTAAGCCTGCTAAACTCTACTTTGCATCATTTGGAACAGTCATACTTGGGAACGCTAACATTCTCTCAGAGAACGCAACGTTTGGTTGGTTGTTTGTAAGCATACTAAACTGTATTTTGGAAGAAGTAGCAGAGTCATATATACAAGTGCTTACATTCACGCAGAGAGGGCAACTATGGGGTGGTGTTTTGTAGGCATGCAAATCTCTAGTTGCGAAGAAGTTAAGAGTAATAGGAAAGCTTACAGTCTCATAGAGAAAGCAACCCTTGGGGGCTGGTTTGTAGTTCTGCTAAATTCTATTTTGGATGAAGTGTGAATCATAAACGGGAACGCTAACATTCACTCAGAGAAAGCAGGGTTGCGGTGGTGGTTTTTAGTCACACTAAACTGGAGTTTGGAGGAAGTACGAGAATAAAAGAATGCTTACATTCACTCAGAAAAAGCAAAGTTGGGGAGGTGGTTTGTAGGTGTACTATACTTTGGAAGAAGTACGAGCGTGATGCATAGGAACGCTTACATTCACGCAAACTATGGGGTGGCCTTTTGTTGGCATGCTAAACTATGTTCCAAAGTCATATATAGGAAAGCTTATAGTGAGAGAAAGCAACTCTCAGGCGGTGTTTTGTAGGTCCGGTAAATTGCATTTTGAAAGCAGTCCGAGATTCATATAAGGGAAAGCCTATATCCACTCAGAGAAAGCAATGTTGGGCTGGTGGTTTGTAGGCATACTAAACTGTATTTTGGAACTCGTATGTATGACTCTCACATTTGATCCAAATTAGAGTTCACCAGGCCTATAAACCACATCCTGAAAGTTGCTTTCTCTAGGTGAATGTAAGCTTTCCTATATAAAACTCTCGAACTTCTTCCAAACTACAGTTTAGCATGCGAACAATACACCACCGGATCGTTGCTTTCTCTGAGTGAACATAAGCATTCCCTTATATGAATCTCTTTTTCCAAAATAGAATTTAGCAGACCTACAAACCAGTCCCCGATGGTTGATTTAGCTATGTGACTGTAATTTTCCCTAGATATGACTCTCGAATTTCCTCCAAACTATAGATTAGCACGCGTACATACGGTACCCAACAGTTGCTTTCTCTGCGTGAATGTAACCGTTCATATATATGACTTTCCTACTTTTTCCGAACTACAGTTATTATGGCCACAAACCACAACCCAAACGTTGCGTTCTGAGTGGATGTAAACCTTCCCATGTTTGACTTTAACAATCGGTGCAAATTAGTTTAGCAGGCTTAGAAACCATCTCCCGAGAGTTGCTTTCTCTAGGTGACTGTAAGCTTTCCTATATAAGACTCTCGAACTTCTTAGAAGTTTTGTGGGCAGTTTAGCATGCCCACAAAACATCACCCCATAGTTTCTTTCTCTGCATGAATGTAACCGTTTGTAACTATGATTCTGGTACTTATTTCAAAACACAATTTAGCAGACCTAAAAATCACACGCAGAGAGTTTCTTTCTCTAAGTGACAGCTTTCGAACTTCTTCCAAACTACAGTTTAGCATGCCTAAAAACACGAACCCATAGTGGCTTTCAGTGCCTGAATGTAAGCGGTTCTATATGTGATTCTTTTGCTTCTTCCAAATTACAGGTTAGTATACCTACAAACCACCACCCCAACGTTGCTTTCTCTGAGTGAATGTAAGCGTTCCTGTATATGATTGTAACACTTCATTGAAAATAGAGTTTAGCAGGCCTACGAACCACCCCCAGAGAGTTGCTTTCTCTAAATGACTGTAAGCTTCCCAGATATGACTCTCGAACATCCTCCAAACTATAGTTTAGTAGGCATACAAACATCACGCCATAGTTGCTTTCTCTGCATGAATGTAAGCGTTCCTATATATGATTCTCGTACTTCCTCCAAACTAGAGTTTAGTATGCCTACAAAACACAACCCCATCCTTGATTTCTCTGAGTCAATGTACGTGGTCCCCAATATGACTCTCCCCCTTCTTCCAAAGTAGAGTTTTGCAGGCCTACCATCCATCCCCCGTAAATTGGTTTCTATAAATGAGTGTACGCTTTCCTATATAACTTCTTCCAAACTAGAGATTAGCATGGGTGCAAAAAATCCACCGCATAATTGCTTTCTCTGCATGAATGTAAGTGTTCCCATATATCATTCTCCTACTTCTTCCAAACTAGAGTTTAGTATGCCTACAAACCACCACACCATCGTTGCTTTCTCTGAGTGAATGTAACCCTTTCCATATATGATGCTCAGTCTTAAACCACAATAGAGTTTAGCACGCCTACATTCCACACCCAGAGATTTGCTTTCTCTAAGTGACTCTAAGCTTTCTTATATGTGATTCTCAAACTTCGTCCAAACTAGATTTTAGCATGCCTACAATACACCACCCCACAGATGCTTTCTCTGCATGAATGTAAGCGTTCTTATATATGACACTGGTACTTCTTTCAAAATACAATTTAGCAGACCTAAAAATCTACCGCCAAGGGTTGCTTTCTCTAAGTGACTGTCTGCTTTCGAACTTCTTCCAAATTATATTTTAGCATGCCTACAAAACACCACCCCATAGTTGCTTTCTCTGCGTCCATATAAGCGTTCATATATATGACTCTCGTACTTCTTCCAAACTGGAGTTTAGTATACCTAAAAACCGCCACTCCAACTTACCTTTCTCTGAGTGAATGAAGCATATCCATGTATGCCTCTTTCACTTCATCCAAATTAGAGTTTAGCGGCCTACAAACCACCTCCTGTGAGTTGCTTTCTCTAGGTGACTGTAAACTTTCCTATATAAGACTCTCGAACTTCTTCCAAACTACAGTTTGGCATGCCAACAATACAGCGCCCCATCGTTGATTTCTCTGGGTGAACATAAGCGTTCCCATATATGACTCTCACTCTTTTTCCAAAATAGAATTTAACAGACCTACACACCAGCCCCCGATGGTTCCTTTCTCTAAGTGACTCTAATTTTCCCCAGATATGACTCTCGAACTTCCTCCAAACTACAGATTATGATGATTACATACACCACCCCACAATTGCTTTCTCTGCGTGAATGTAACCGTTCATATATGACTCTCCTACTTCTTCGAACTACAGTTGTTATTCCTACAAACCACCACGACAAAGTTCTTTCTCTGAGTGAATGCAAGCGTTCTCACACTTCATCCAAATTACAGTTTAGCAGACCTACCAACAAACTACAGAGAGTTGTTTTCTCTGTGTCAGTGTAATCTTTCCTATATAAGGCTCTCGAACTTCTTCCAAACCACAGTTTAGCATGCCAACAAAATACGACCCCAGAGTTGCTTTCTCTGCGTGAATGTAAGCATTCGTATATATGACTCTCCTACTTCCTCCAAAATACAGTTTAGAATGCTTACAAACCACCACCCAAACGTTGCGTTCTCTGAGTGAATGTAAGCGTTCCCATGTTTGACTCTCACAAGTGATGCAAATTAGAGTTTAGCATGCTTAGAAACAATCTGCCGAGAGTTACTTTCTCTAGGTGACTGTAAGCTTTCTTATATAAGACTCGCGAACTTCTTCCAAACTACAGTTTAGCATGCCAATGAAACACTGCCCCATCGTTGACTTCTCTGAGTGAACATAAGCGTTCCCACATATGGCTTTCTCTCTTCTTCCAAAATAGAATTTAGCAGATCTACAAAACGGCCCCCAATGGTTGCTTTCTCTAAGTGACTGCAATTTTCCCCAGATAAGACTCCCGAACTTCCTCCAAAGTATACATTAACATGCGTACATACGCCACCCATCAGTTGCTTTCTCTGCGTGAATGTAACCGTTCATATATATGACTCTCCTACTTCTTCCAAACTACAGTTATGATGCCTACAAATCACCACCCAAACGTTGTGTTCTCTGAGTGAATGTAAGCGTTCCCATGTTTGACTCTCACAATTGCTGCTAATTAGTGTTTACAGGCTTGCAAAGCTGTCCCGAGTGTTGCTTTCTCTAGGTGACTGTAAGTTATCCTATATAACACTCTCGAACTCCTTCCAAACTGCAGTTTAGCATGCCAACAACACATCACCCCATAGTTTCTTTCTCTGCATGAATGTAAGCATTTGTCTATATGACTCTGGTACGTCTTTCAAAATACAATTTAGCAGACCTAAAAATCACCCGCCAAGAGTTCCTTTCTGTAAATGACTGTCAGCTTTCGAACTTCTTCCAATCTATAGTTTAGCATGCCTGCACTACAGCACCCCATATTTGCTTTCTCTGTGTTAATGTAAGCGTTCCTTTATATGTCTCTCATACCTCTTCCAAAGTAGAGTTCAGTATGCTCAAAAACGGCCACCCCAACGTTGCTTTCTCTGAGTGAATGTAAGCGTTCCTGTATATGATTCTAACACTTCATTGAAAATAGAGTTTAGCAGGCCTACGAACCACCCCCCCCAAGAGTTGCTTTCTCTAAATGACTGTAAGCATCCCAGATATGACTCTCGAACATCCCCCAAACTATAGTTTAGTAGGCATACAAACATCACTCCATAGTTGCTTTCTCTGCATGAATGTAAGCGTTCCTATATATGATTCTCGTACTTCTTCCAAACTAGAGTTTAGTATGCCTACAAACCACAACCCCATCGTTGATTTCTCTGAGTGAATGTACGCAGTCCCCAATATGACTCTCCCCCTTCTTCCAAAGTAGAGTTTTGCAGGCCTACAAACCATCCCCCAAAAGTTGGTTTCTATAAATGACGGTACGTTTTCCTATATATTACTCTTTAACTTCTTGCAAAATAGAGATTAGCATGGCTACAAAAAATCCACCCCATAATTGCTTTCTCTGCATGAATGTAAGTGTTCCCATATATCATTCTCCTACTTCTTCCAAACTAGAGTTTAGTATGCCTACAAACCACCACATCATCGTAGCTTTCTCTGAGTGAATGTAAGCCTTCCCATATATGACTCTCACTCTGAAACCAAAATAGAGTTTAGCACGCCTACATTCCACACCAGAGATTTGCTTTCTCTAAGTGACTCTAAGCTTTCTTATATGTGATTCTCAAACTTCGTCCAAACTAGAGTTTAGCATGCCTAGAAAACACCACCCCACAGTTGCTTTCTCTGCATGAATGTAAGCGTTTGTATATATGACTCTGGTACTTCTTTCAAAATACAATTTAGCAGACCGAAAAATGAACCGCCGAGAGTTGCTTTCTCTAAGTGACTGTCTGCTTTCGAACTTCTTCCAAATTGTATTTTAGCATGCCTACAAAACACCACCCCATAGTTACTTTCTCTGCATCAATATAAGCGTTCATATATATGCCTCTCTCACTTCATCTAAATTAGAGTTTAGCAGGCCTACAAACCACACCCCGTGAGTTGCTTTCCCTAGGTGACTGTAAACTTTCCTATATAAGAATCTCCAACTTCTTTCAAACTACAGCATGCCAACAAAACACCACACCGTGGTTGCTTTCTCTGAGTGAACATAAGCGTTCCCATATATGACTCACACTCTGTTTCCAAAATAGAATTTAGCAGATCTACAAACCAGCCCAAAATGGTTCCTTTCTCTAAGTGACTGTAATTTTCCACAGATACGACTCTCGCACTTCCTCCAAACTACAGATTAACATGCATACCTGCGCCACCCCACAGTTGCTTTCTCTGCGTGAATGTAACCGTTCATATATATGACTCTCCTACTTCTTCCCAACTACAGTTATTATGCCTTCAAACCATCACGATAATGTTTCTTTCTCTGAGTGAATGAATGCAAGCGTTCTCACATTTCATCCAAATTAGAGTTTAGCAGGCCTACCAATAAACTTCCGAGAGCTGTTTTCTCTGTGTCGCTGTAATCTTTCCTATATAAGACTCTCGAACTTCTTCCAAACCACAGTTTAGCATGCCAACAAAGTACGACCCCAGAGTTGCTGTCTATGCCTGAATGTAAGCGTTCATATATATGACTCTCGTACTTCCTCCAAAATACAGTTTAGAATGCCTACAAACCACCACCCAAACGTTGCGTTCTCTGAATGAATGAAAGCATTCCCATGTTTGACTCTCACAATTGATGCAAAGTAGAGTTTAGCAGGCCAAGAAAGGATCTCCCGAGAGTTGCTTTCTCTAGGTGACTGTAAGCTTTCCTAAATAAGACTCTCCAACTTCTTCCAAACTACAGGTTAACATGCCCACAAAACATCACCCCATAGTTTTTTCTTTGCATGAATGTAAGCATTAGTATATATGACTCTGGTACTTCTTTCAAAATACAATTTAGCAGACCTAAAAATCACCCACCAAGAGTTGCTTTCTCTAAGTGACTGTTCAGGTTTAGAACTTCTTCCAAACTATAGCATGCTTACAAAACACCACCCCGTAGTTGCTTTCTCTGGGTGAATGTAAGCGTTCCCAAATATCATTCTCGTACTTCTTCCAAACTAATTAGTATGCCTACAAAAACCAGCCCAATGTTGTTTCTCTGAGGGAATGTAAGCGGTCCCATGTTTGACTCTCACACTTCATCCAAATTAGAGTTTAGCATGTGTACAAACAATCTCCCGAGAGTTGCTTTCCCTAGGTGATGGTAATCATTCCTGTATAAGGTTCTCCAACTTCTTCCAAACTGCAGTTTAGCATGCCTACAAAACCTGACGCTATAAGTGCTTTCTCTGCGTGAATGTAAGTGTTCCTATATAGGACTCTCGTACTTCTTCCAAACTACAGTTTAGTATGCCCTACAAACCACCACCCAAACGTTGTTTTCTCTGAGTGAATGTAAGCGTTCCCATATATGACTCTCACACTTCAACCAAAATAGAGTTTAGCAGGCCTACATTCCACACCCAGAGATTTGCTTTCTCTAAGTGACTGTAAGCTTTCTTATATGTGATTCTCAAACTTCGTCCAAACTAGAGTTTAGCATGCCTATAAAACACCACCCCATAGTTACTTTCAGTGCGTCAAAATGTATGTGTTCCTATATGTGATTCTCGTGCTTCTTCCAAACTGCAGTTTAGTAAGCCTACAAACAACCCCATCGTTGCTTTCTCTGAGGGAATGTAAGCGTTCTCATATATGACTCTCACACTTCAACCAAAACAGGGTTTTGCAGGCCTACAAACCACCCGCCAAGACTTGCTTTTTCAAAGTGGCTGTTACCTTTCCTATATAGGACTCTGGAACTTCTCCCAAGCTAGACTTTAACATGTCTACCTGACACTACTCCGTAGTTGCTCTCGGTGTGTGAATGTAAGCGTTCCTATATATGAGTCTTGTACTTCTTCCTAACTAGCATCTGGCATGCCAAAATAACACTCCCCCATAGTTGCTTTCTTTGAGTCAATGTAAACATTCCTATATATGTCTCTCGCACTTCTTCCAAACTTGAGTTATGTCTACAAACCAATCCCCGACAGGTGTTTTCTCTGAACGAATTTAAGCGTTCCTATATAGGACTATGGCACTTCCTCCAAACTAGAGTTTAGCAAGCCTACACTCCACCCCCGTTCGTTGCTTTCTCTAAGTTACTGTAAGCTTTCCTATACATGGCTCTCGAAATTTTCCAAACTAGAGTTAGCATGCCTACTATACACCTACACATAATTGCTTTGTCTGAGTGAATATAAGCCTTCCTATATATGACTGTCGCACTTTTTCCAAATTAGAGTGTAGCCAGCCTGGAAAGCACCCCTTATAGTTGCTTTCATTGAGTGAATGTTAACATTCCTATGTATGACTCTCGCAACTTTTCCAATCTAAGATTTTAGCAATGCCACAAATCCCCCGCCGAGAGTTCCTATACATAACTGTCCTCTTTTTCCAAGCTAGAGTTTAGGAAGCCTAGAAATCGTCCCCCCGTAGATGCTTTATGCGAATGTAAGCGTTCCTATATATGACTCTCGCCTTCCTCCAAACTAGAGCTTAGCAAGCCTACAAACCAACTCCCTATAATTGCTTTCTCTGAATGAATGATATCGTTCCTATATAAGACTCTCGAACTTCTTCCAAACCAGAGTTTAACAAGCCAAAAAAGCACCCCCCATAGATGCTTCCTCTAACTCAAAGCTAATATTCCTATATATGATTCAGCTTCTTCATCCAAACTAGAGTAAGGCAAGCCTACAAATCACACACCAATAGTTGCTTTCTATCAGTAAATGTAAGCATCCCTATATATGACTATAGCAATTCTTCCAAACTGGAGTTTAGCAAGCCTCCAGACCCCCGGACCCCACTCCATAGTACCCTGGGCATTGGAGCCTGCCTGTCATGCAGGACATAGGGGCGGACCATCATCTCAGACACGGCATTGGTGGATTGTAGGCTTTTTTAAGTTTTTGAATTGAAGAAGTCTGAGAATTGGAATTGGGTTTAGGGTAATGTTAGGTGTTAGGGACTAGGATTAGGTTTAGGGGTTAGGGTTTTAGGTTAGAATTAGGGTTAGGATTACTGTTAGGGTTAGAGATTAGGATTATGTTTAGTGGTTGGGTTTAGGTTTACGGTGAGAGGCAAGAGTAAGGGTCAGGGATTAGGGTTACTGTAAGGAGTTAGATTCAGGGCTTACTAAGGGTTTGGTTTAGTGATAGGGTTAGGGCTTACGTTTAACGGTGTGTGTTAGGGCACGGGCCCTGTCTAACGTACGGGGCACTGTAGATGTGGAGCAAGGCTGCGTCCCCACTTCATCGTACCCTGGGTGTTGGGCTTCAACTGTCATGCAGGACAAAGGCAGAGGCTCATCTCACGCATGGTTAGGATTAAGGTTTAAGTTTAGGGTCAGGGTTGAGGGTTAGGGTGAGGGTTAACAGTTAGAGTTAGGGTAAGGGGGTTAGGGATAGGGTTAGGGTTAAGGGTTAGGTTTATGGTTCAGGTTTAAGGTTAGCATTAGAGGGTAGGGTTAGTGTAACTGTAGGTCAGTGTTGGGGTTAAATCTCTAGGCATTAGGGTAAAGGTTAGTGTTATGGTTAAGAGTTAGGGTTAGGGTTAGTGTTGGTAGGGTTAAGGTTAGGGTTGGCGTTTCAGAATTAGGGATTAGGTGTTATGGTTATGGCTAGGATTTAGGGTTAGAATTACGGTATAGGCTTGTTCTCAGGGTGTCATGCATTAACGTTAAGATAAGGGGTTGAACTTAGGGTTACGGTGAGGTTTACGTGTTGAGGTGAGCAGTAGGATCAGGGTTAGGTGTTATGTTCTGGGTTAGGGTTATGGGTGACGGGTAGGGTTTATGCTTAGGGCATGGGCCCTGTATGCACTAGGAGGCGAAGTTAGGAGTCTGTGATGGTCGCTGAGAACACACTCTATCCCACGCAGTGTATGGGCCTCTCGGTTTCATGCCGGGCACTGTGGCAGAGCCGGCTTTCATGCATGGCTTAGTAGGATTGTAGGCTTTCAAAACTCTGAGAAAACAAGAAGTCTGAGAATTAGATTTAGGGTTAAAATTACGGCATGGTTTAGGGATGAAGATTAGTGATAGGGTGAGGGCTTAAGGTTAGGGGATAGGGTTAGGGTTAGGGTTGTGGTAGGGTGAAAGTTAGGGTTTTCATTTTAGAAATAGGGATGAGGTGTTATGGTTATGACTATGGTTTAGGATTAGAATTATGGGATAGGGCTTCTTCTCAGGGTGTTATGCATTAACGTTAATTTAAGGGGATAAGTTAGCATTACGGGGAGGTTTATGGTTTACGTTTAGGAATAGGATCATGGTTAGGTGTTATGTTCAGGGTGAGGGTTATCTGTTAGGGGCAGTGCTTATACTTAGCGTACAGGCCCTGTCTGCACTGGGCGGCGGGCGGGGGTTAGGGGGATAGGATTGTCCCCGGGAACACACTCTATTGAACGCTGGGTGTGGATTCCTGGGTTTCATGCAGGACACAGTGGCAGAGCACCCTTTAACTCATGGCATGGGAGGATTGTAGGCTTTCTAAACTCTGAGAAAGCAAGAAGTCTGAGAATTAGATTTAGGGGTAGGATTATGGTAATGTTTAGGGATGAAGATTAGTGTTAGGGTGGAGTCTTAGGGTTAGGTGTTAGGGTTAAATGTTAGTGTTAGGTTTAACAGTTACAGTTAGGTTTACGTTTAAGATTCAGGGTTAGGGTTAAGGTTTGGGTTTAGCGTTTGGCACAGGGTTAGGTTTCAGTATTAGCCTTATGGATAAGGATTAGGAGTAGGGTTAGGGTTAAGGGTTAGTGTCAGGGTTAATGGTAAGTTTCAAGATTGAGGGTTAGGGTTGCGGTTAGGGTTAGGTTTAGCGTTAGGGGTTAGGGTTAGGCTTAGGGTTAAAGGATAGCATTATGGTTAAGTGTTGGGCTTAGGTTAGGGTTTAGTGTTAGCGTTATCATTAAGGATTAGGGTTAGGGTCAGGGTTAAATGCTTGGGTGCGGGTAATGGTTAGGGTCAGGGTTAAGGTTTACGGATAGGGTTAGTGTTAAGGGTTACGGGTAGGTTTAGGGTTCAGGGTTAGAGTTAGCATTAGGGCTTAAGGTTAGGATTAGGCAGGAGGTTAGATTTAGGGTTAGATCTAAGCATTAGGGTAAGGGCTAGGGTTAGGGTTAAGAGATAGGGTTAGGTTTAATGCTTAGGATTAGGGTTAGGGTTTGGGGTTATAGTAAGTGTTAGGGGTTAGGTTTAAGGATCAAAGGTTAGGGTTATTTTTAGCTGTAGTGTTAGGGTTAGGGATAAGGGATCCCATTAGCATTAAGGGTCTTCCTTACTGTAGGCTTAAGGGTTAGGCTTAGAGTTAAAGGTTAAGGTTAGGGTCAGTGTTAAGATTTAGGGTGAGGGTTAACGGTTAGGGTTAAGGTTAAGCGTTAGGGTTAGGGATTAGTGATTAGGGTTTTTGGTTAGTGTTAGGGTTAGCGGTTAGGAGTTAGTGTTTTATGAAGGGGTATGGTTAGAATTAGGATTAGGGTTAGAGTTAGGGTGAGGTATAGGGGTAAGGTTTAGGGGTTAGTTTTAGGGTAAAAGGATAGGATTAGGGTTACGGGTTGGGCTTAGGTGTAGGGTTAAAGTTTACTGCTGGGGTTAGGGATAGGGTTCAGGGTTATCTTTAGGGGTTCTGGTTAGGGTTAAACGATGAACACCTGCAAATAATTTTCAACGTTGTGGTTAATTGAAAAGCTCTGCAGCATACTTCTTGGAACAAGCCAGTTACCTGTTCCCACGCAAAGAGGAGTATATAGAACCATGGTGGATTTCCAGCTCATGAAGTAAAGGATTATTAAAGGAACGGGATGACCATGGGGATCATCGTTAATTCTCTGAAACAGAATCCGCCCTTTTCACCTGCCAAACACATGCCCACTTCTCCTCTCTGGGGATAATAAAAACTAACCAGCGAACTGACAGAGGGCCTCACACCACCATCGACATCGACCACACACAAAAAAAAAAAACCGTACCCTCCAGCTACTAATTATAATGCTAACTTGCAAAATTTCCCTGCATTTTAAAACAATGGAAAAATGGTGGTGGGATGATACTTAGAAGAATGGCTTCTTGTCAGTCTCCACTATCAAAAATAGGCAACACCAAGTCAGCTACTCCTCAGCACAGTTATGTCCGTCGCAGCCTTCTTGGGTTTCAGGAGGCACAAACAAACGTTATCACAATTATGGTGAAACGCTGAATACCTGCAAATAATTTTCAACGTAGTGGTTAATTGAAAAGCTCTGTGGCATACTTCTTGGAACAAGCCAGTTACCTATTCCCACGCAAAGAGGAGTATATAGAACCATGGTGGATTTCCAGCTGATGAAGTAAAGGATTATTAAAGGAACGGGATGACCATGGGGATCATCGTTAATTCTCTGAAACAGAATCCGCCCTTTTCACCAGCCAAACACATGCCCACTTCTCCTCTCTGGGGATAATAAAAACTAACCAGCGAACTGACAGAGGGCCTGACCCCCCCATCCACATCGACCACAAAAAAAAAAAAAAAAAAACCGTACCCTCCAGCTACTAATTATAATGCTAACTTGCAAAATTTCCCTGCATTTTAAAACAATGGAAAAATGGTAGTGGGATGATACTTAGAAGAATGGCTTCTTGTCTGTCTCCACTAACAAAAATAGGCAACACCAAGTCAGCTACTCCTCAGCATAGTTATGTCCGTCGCAGTCTTCTTGGGTTTCAGGAGGCACATACAAACGTTAGCAAAATTATGGTGAAACGCTGAAAACCTGCAAATAATTTTCAACGTACTGGTTAATTTGAAAAATCTCCAGCATACTTCTTGGATCAAGCCAGGTACCTGTGCCCACGCATAGAGGAGTATATAGAAACATGGTGGAATCCCAGCTGATGAAGCAAAGGATTCTTAAAGGAATGAGATGACCATGCGGATCCTGTTTAATTCTCTGAAACAGAATCCGCACTTTTCACCTGCCAAACCCATGCCCACTTCTCCTCTCTGGGGATAATAAAAACAAACCAGTGAATTGACAGATGGCCTGACCAACCCATCCACACTGACCCCACAAAAAAAAAAAAAGTACCCTCCAGCTACTAATTATAATGATAAATTTCAAAATTTCCCTTCATTTTTAAACAATGGAAAAATGATGGTGGGATGATACTTAGAAGAATGGCTTCTTGTATGTGTCCACTAACAAAAATAGGCATCACGAAGTCAGCTACGCCTCAGCATACTTATGTCCGTGGCAGCCATATTGGGTTTCAGGAGACACATACAAACGTTATAAGAATTATGGTGAAACGCTGAAAACCTGCAAATAATTTTCAACGTACTGGTTAATTGAAAAGCTCTGCGGCATACTTCTTGGAAGAAGCCAGTTACCTGTGCCCACACATAGAGGAGTACATAGAACCATGGTGGATTCCCAGCTGATGAAGCAAAAGTTTCCTAAAGGAACGGGATGAGCATGCGGATCCTGTTTCAATCTCTGAAACAGAATCCGAACTTTTCACCTGCCAAACACATGCCCACTTCTCTTCTCTGGGTATAATAAAAACTAACCAGCGAACTGACAGAGGGCCTGACCCCCCCATCCACATCGACCACACACAAAAAAACCGTACCCTCCAGCTACTAATTTTAATGCTAACTTGCAAAATTTCCCTGCCTTTTAAAACAATGGAAAAATGGTGGTGGGATGATACTTAGAAGAATGGCTTCTTGTCTGTCTCCACTAACAAAAATAGGCAACACCAAGTCAGCTACTCCTCAGCATAGTTATGTCCGTCGCAGCCTTCTTGGGTTTCAGGAGGCACATACAAACGTTATCAAAATTATGGTGAAACGCTGAAAACCTGCAAATAATTTTCAACGTACTGGTTAATTTGAAAACACTCCAGCATACTTCTTGGAACAAGCCAGTTACCTGTTCCCACGCAAAGAGGAGTACATAGAACCATGGTGGATTTCCAGGTGATGAAGTAAAGGATTATTAAAGGAACGGGATGACCATGGGGATCATCGTTAATTCTCTGAAACAGAATCCGCCCTTTTCACCTGCCAAACACATGCCCACTTCTCCTCTCTGGGGATAATAAAAACTAACCAGCGAACTGACAGAGTGCCTGACCCCCCGATCCACATCGACCACACACACAAAAAAACCGTACCCTCCAGCTACTAATTATAATGCTAACTTGCAAAATTTCCCTGCATTTTAAAACAATGGAAAAATGGTGGTGGGATGATACTTAGAAGAATGGCTTCTTGTCTGTCTCCACTAACAAAAATAGGCAGCACCAAGTCAGCTACTCCTCAGCATAGTTATGTCCGTCGCAGCCTTCTTGGGTTTCAGGAGGCACATACAAACGTTATCACAATTATGGTGAAACGCTGAAAACCTGCAAATAATTTTCAACGTACTGGTTAATTTGAAAACTCTCCAGCATACTTCTTGGAACAAGCCAGGTACCTGTGCGCACGCATAGAGGAGTATATAGAAACATGGTGGAATTCCAGCTGATGAAGCAAAGGATTCTTAAAGGAATGAGATGACCATGCGGATCCTCTTTAATTCTCTGAAACAGAATCCGCCCTTTTCACCTGCCAAACACATGCCCACTACTCTTCTCTGGGGATAATAAAAACAATCCAGCGATCTGACAGAGGGCCTAAACACCCATCCCGACAAATCCCACAAATAAAAAAAGTACCCTCCAGCTACTAATTATAATGCCAATTTGCAAAATTTCCCTGCATTTTTAAACAATGGAGAAATGATGGTGGGATGATACTTAGAAGAATGGCTTCTTGTCAGTCTCCACTGACAAAAATAGGCAACACCAAGTCAGCTACGCCTTAGCATAGTTATGTCCGTAGCAGCCATATTTGGTTTCAGTAGGCACATACACACGTTATCACAATTATGGTGAAACGCTGAACACCTGCAAATAATTTTCAACGTAGTGGTTAATTGAAAAGCTCTGCGGCACACTTCTTGGAACAAGCCAGTTACCTGTTCCCAGGAATAGTGGAGTATATAGGACCATGGTGGATTTCCAGCTCATGAAGTAAAGGATTATTAAAGGAACGGGATGACCATGGGGATCATCGTTAATTCTCTGAAACAGAATCCGCCATTTTCACCTGCCAAACACATGCCCACTTCTCCTCTCTGGGGATAATAAAAACTAACCAGCGAACTGACAGAGGGCCTGACCCCCCCATCCACATCGACCACACACAAAAAAAAACCGTACCCTCCAGCTACTAATTATAATGCTAACTTGCAAAATTTCCCTGCCTTTTAAAACAATGGAAAAATGGTGGTGGGATGATACTTAGAAGAATGGCTTCTTGTCTGTCTCCACTAACAAAAATAGGCAACACCAAGTCAGCTACGCCTCAGCATAGTTATGTCCGTCGCAGCCTTCTTAGGTTTCAGGAGGCACATACAAACGTTATGAAAATTATGCTGAAACGCTGAAAACCTGCAAATAATTTTCAACGTACTGGTTAATTTGAAAACTCTCCAGCATACTTCTTGGAACAAGCCAGGTACCTGTGCCCATGCATAGAGGAGTATATAGAAACATGGTGGAATCCCAGCTGATGAAGCAAAGGATTCTTAAAGGAATGAGATGACCATGCGGATCCTGTTTAATTCTCTGAAACAGAATCCGCACTTTTCACCTGCCAAACACATGCCCACTACTCTTCTCCGGGGGTAATAAAAACAAAGCAGCGATCTGACAGAGGGCCTGATCACCCATCCTGACCGACCCCACAAAAAAATAAAGTACCCTCCAGCTACTAATTATAATGCCAATTTGCAAAATTTCCCTGCATTTCTAAACAATGGAGAAATGATGGTGGGATGATACTTAGAAGAATGGCTTCTTGTCAGTCTCCACTGACAAAAATAGGCAACACCAAGTCAGCTACGCCTCAGCATAGTTATGTCCGTAGCAGCCATATTTGGTTTCAGCAGGCACATACACACCTTATCACAGTTATGGTGAAACGCTGAAAACCTGCAAAGGATTTTCAACATACTGGTTAATTGAAAAGCTCTGAGGCATACTTCTTGGAACAAGCCAGTTTCCTGTTCCCACGCATAGAGAAGTATATAGAACCATGGTGGATTCCCAGCTCATGAAGCAAAGGATTCTTAAAGGAACGGGATTACCATGCGGATCCTGTTTAATTCTCTGAAACAGATCCGAAGTTTTCACCTGCCATACTAATACCCACTTCTCCTCTCTGGGATAATAAAAACAAACCAGCGAACTGACAGAGGGCCTGACCAACACATCCACACCGACCCCACAGGAAAAAAAAAAAAAACACCGTAGCCTCCAGCTACTAATTATAATGCTAACTTGCAAAATTTTCCAGCATTTCTAAACCATGAAAAATGATGGTGAGATGATACTTAGAAGAATGGCTTCTTGTCACTCTCCACTAACAAAAATAGGCAAAACCAAGTCAGCTACGCCTCAGCATATTTATGTCCGTCGCAGCCTTCTTGGGTTTCAGGAGGCACAAAAAAAGTTATCACAATTATGGTGAAACGCTGAACACCTGCAAATAATTTTCAACATAGTGGTTAATTGAAAAGCTCTGCGGCATACTTCTTGGAACAAGCCAGTTACCTGTTCCCACGCAAAGAGGTGTATATAGAACCATGGTGGATTTCCAGCTGATGAAGTAAAGGATTATTAAAGGAACGGGATGATCATGGGGATCATCGTTAATTCTCTGAAACAGAATCCGCCCTTTTCACCTGCCAAACACATGCCCACTTCTCCTCTCTGGTGATAATAAAAACTAATCAGCGAACTGACAGAGGGCCTGACCCCCTTATCCACATCGACCACACACAAAAAAAAAAACCGTACCCTCGAGCTACTAATTATAATGCTAAGTTGCAAAATTTCCCTGCCTTTTATAACAATGGAAAAACGGTGGTGGGATGATACTTAGAAGAATAGCTTCTTGTCAGTCTCCACTGACAAAAATAGGCAACACCAAGTCAGCTACGCCTCGGCATAGTTATGTCCGTAGCAGCCATATTTGGTTTCAGTAGGCACATACACACGTTATCACAATTATGGTGAAACGCTGAACACCTGCAAATAATTTTCAACGTACTGGTTAATTGAAAAGCTCTGCGGCATACTTCTTGGAACAAGCCAGTTACCTGTTCCCACGCAAAGAGGAGTATATAGAACCATGGTGGATTTCCAGCTGATGAAGTAAAGGATTATTAAAGGAACGGGATGACCATGGGGATCATCGTTAATTCTCTGAAACAGAATCCGCCCTTTTCACCTGCCAAACACATGCCCACTTCTCCTCTCTGGGGATAATAAAAACTAACCAGCGAACTGACAGAGGGCCTGACTCCCCCATCCACATCGACCACACACAAAAAGAAAACCGTACCCTCCAACTACTAATTATAATGCTAACTTGCAAAATTTCCCTGCATTTTAAAACAATGGAAAAGTGGTGGTGGGATGATACTTAGAAGAATGGCTTCTTCTCAGTCTCCACTGACAAAAATAGGCAAAACCAAGTCAGCTACGCCTCAGCATAGTTATGTCTGTAGCAGCCATATTTGGTTTCAGTAGGCACATACACACGGTATCACAATTATGGTGAAACGCTGAAAACCTGCAAAGGATTTTCAACATACTGGTTAATTGAAAAGCTCTGAGGCATACTTCTTGAAACAAGCCAGTTTCCGGTGCCCACGCATAGAGAAGTATATAGAACCATGGTGGATTCCCAGCTCATGAAGCAAAGGATTCTTAAAGGAACAGGATTACCATGCGGATCCTGTATAATTCTCTGAAACAGATCCGCAGTTTTCAACTGCCATACTAATACCCACTTCTCCTCTCTGGGGATAATAAAAACAAACCAGCGAACTGACAGAGGGCCTGACCAACACATCCACACCGACTGCACAGGAAAAAAAAAAAACAACACTCTAGCCTCCAGCTACTAATTATAATGCTAACTTGCAAAATTTTCCTGCATTTTTAAACAATGGAAAAATGATGGTGAGATGATACTTAGAAGAATGGATTCTTGTCAGTCTCCACTAACAAAAATAGGCAAAACCAAGTAAGCTACGCCTCAGCATCGTTATGTTCGCCCCAGCCATCTTAGGTTTCAGGAGGCACAAACAATCGTTATCACAATTATGGTGAAACGCTGAACACCTGCAAATAATTTTCAACGTAGTGGTTAATTGAAAAGCTCTGCGGCATACTTCTTGGAACAAGCCACTTACCTGTTCCCACGCAAAGAGGAGTATATAGAACCATGGTGGATTTCCAGCTGATGAAGTTAAGGATTATTAAAGGAACGGGATGACCATGGGGATCATCGTTAATTCTCTGAAACAGAATCTGCCCTTTTCACCTGCCAAACACATGCCCACTTCTCCTCTCTGGGGATAATAAAAACTAACCAGCGAACTGACAGAGGGCCTGACCCCCCCCCCCATCCACATCGACCACACAAAAAAAAAAACCGTACCCTCCCGCTACTAATTATAATGCTAACCTGTAAAATTTCCCTGCATTTTTAAACAATGGAAAAATGGTGGTGGGATGATACTTAGAAGAATGGCTTCTTGTCAGTCTCCACTAACAAAAATAGGCAACACCAAGTCAGCTAATCCTCAGCATAGTTATGTCCGTCGCAGCCTTCTTGGGTTTCAGGAGGCACAAACAAACGTTATCACAATTATGGTGAAACGCTGAACACCTGCAAATAATTTTCAACGTACTGGTTAATTGAAAAGCTCTGCGGCATACTTCTTGGAACAAGCCACTTACCTGTTCCCACGCAAAGAGGAGTATATAGAACCATGGTGGATTTCCAGCTGATGAAGTTAAGGATTACTAAAGGAACGGGATGACCCTGGGGATCATCGTTAATTCTCTGAAACAGAATCCGCCCTTTTCACCTGCCAAACACATGCCCACTTCTCCTCTCTGGGGATAATAAAAACTAACCAGCGAACTGGCAGAGGGCCTGACCAACACATCCACATCGACCACACACACAAAAAAAAACCGTACCCTCCAGCTACTAATTATAATGCTAACTTCAAAATTTCCCTGCATTTTAAAACAATGGAAAAATGGTGGTGGGATGATACTTAGAAGAATGGCTTCTTGTCAGTCTCCACTAACAAAAATAGGCAACACCAAGTCAGCTACTCCTCAGCATAGTTATGTCCGTCGCAGCCTTCTTGGGTTTCAGGAGGCACAAACAAACGTTATCACAATTATGGTGAAATGCTGAACACCTGCAAATAATTTTCAACGTAGTGGTTAATTGAAAAGCTCTGCGGCATACTTCTTGGAACAAGCCAGTTACCTGTTCCCACGCAAAGAGGAGTATATAGAACCATGGTTGATTTCCAGCTGATGAAGTAAAGGATTATTAAAGGAACGGGATGACCATGGGATCATCGTTAATTCTCTGAAACAGAATCCGCCCTTTTCACCTGCCAAACACATGCCCACTTCTCCTTTCTGGGGATAATAAAAACTAACCAGCGAACTGACAGAGGGCCTGACCAACACATCCACACCGACCCCAGAGGAAGAAAAAAAAAAAAACACCGTAGCCTCCAGCTACTATTTATAATGCTAACTTGCAAAATTTCCCCGCATTTCAAAACAATGGAAAAATGGTGTTGGGATGATACTTAGAAGAATGTCTTCTTGTCTGTCTCCACTAACAAAAATAGGCAACACCAAGTCAGCTACTCCTCAGCATAGTTATGTCCGTCGCAGCCTTCTTGGGTTTCAGGAGGCACATACAAACGTTATCAAAATTATGGTGAAACGCTGAAAATCTGCAAATAATTTTCAACGTACTGGTTAATTTGAAAACTCTCCAGCATACTTCTTGGAAAAAGCCAGGTACCTGTGCCCACGCATAGAGAAGTATATAGAACGATGGTGGATTCCCAGCTCATGAAGGAAAGGATTCTAAAAGGAACTGGATTACCATGTGGATCCTGTTTAATTCTCTGAAACAGATCCGCAGTTTTCACCTGCCATACTAATACCCACTTCTCCTCTCTGGGGATAATAAAAACAAACCAGCGAACTGACAGAGGGCCTGACCAACACATCCACACTGACCGCACAGGAAAAAAAAAAAAAAAAAACACCGTAGCCTCCAGCTACTAATTATAATGCTAACTTGCAAAATTTTCCTCCATTTTTAAACAATGGAAAAATGATGGTGAGAGGATACTTAGAAGAATGGATTCTTGTCAGTCTCCACTAACAAAAATAGGCAAAACCAAGACAGCTATGCCTCAGCATAGTTATGTTCGTGGCAGCCATCTTGGGTTTCAGGAGGCACAAACAAAGGTTATCACAATTATGGTGAAACGCTGAACACCTTCAAATAATTTTCAACGTAGTGGTTAATTGAAAAGCTCTGCGGCATCCTTCTTGGAACAAGCCGGTTACCTGTTCCCACGCAAAGAGGAGTATATAGAACCATGGTGGATTTCCAGCTGATGATGTAAAGGATTATTAAAGGAACGGGATGACCATGGGGATCATCCTTAATTCTCTGAAACAGAATCCGCCCTTTTCTCCTGCCAAACACATGCCCACTTCTCCTCTCTGGGGATAATAAAAACTAACCAGCGAGCTGAAAGAGGGCCTGACCCCCGCATCCACATCGACCACACACACACAAAAAAAACCGTACCCTCCAGCTACTAATTATAATGCTAACTTGCAAAATTTCCCTGCATTTTAAAACAATGGAAAAATGGTGGTGGGATGATACTTAGAAGAATGGCTTCTTGTCTGTCTCCACTAACAAAAATAGGCAACACCAAGTCAGCTACTCCTCAGCATAGTTATGTCCGTCGCAGCCTTCTTGGGTTTCAGGAGGCACAAACAAACGTCATCACAATTATGGTGAAACGCTGAACACCTGCAAATAATTTTCAACGTACTGGCTAATTGAAAAGCTCTGCGGCATACTTCTTGGAACAAGCCAGTTACCTGTTCCCACGCAAAGAGGAGTATATAGAACCATGGTGGATTTCCAGCTGAAGAAGTAAAGGATTATTAAAGGAACGGGATGACCATGGGGATCATCGTTAATTCTCTGAAACAGAATCCGCCCTTTTCTCCTGCCAAACACATGCCCACTTCTCCTCTCTGGGGATAATAAAAACTAACCAGTGAACAGACAGAGGGCCTGACCCACCCATCCACATCGACCAACACAAAATAAAACCATACCCTCCAGCTACTAATTATAATGCTAACTTGCAAAATTTCCCTGCATTTTAAAACAATGGAAAAATGGTGGTGGGATGATACTTAGAAGAATGGCTTCTTGTCTGTCTCCACTAACAAAAATAGGCAACACCAAGTCAGCTACTCCTCAGCATAGTTATTTCTGTCGCAGCCTTCTTGGGTTTCAGGAGGCACATACAAACGTTATCACAATTATGGTGAAATGCTGAAAACCTGCAAATAATTTTCAACGTACTGGTTAATTTGAAAACTCTCCAGCATACTTCTTGGAACAAGCCAGGTACCTGTGCCCACGCATAGAGGAGTATATAGAAACATGGTGGAATCCCAGCTGATGAAGCAAAGGATTCTTAAAGGAATGAGATGACCATGCGGATCCTGTTTAATTCTCTGAAACAGAATCCACCCTTTTCACCTGCCAAACGCATGCCCATTACTCTTCTCTGGGGATAATAAAAACAAACCAGCGATCTGACAGAGGGCCTGAACACCCATCCTGACCGACCCCACAAAAAAAAAAGTACCCTCCAGCTACTAATTATAATGCCAATTTGCAAAATTTCCCTGCATTTTTAAACAATGGAGAAATGATGGTGGGATGATACTTAGAAGAATGGCTTCTTGTCAGTCTCCACTGACAAAAATAGGCAACACCAAGTCAGCTACGCCTCAGCATAGTTATGTCCGTAGCAGCCATATTTGGTTTCAGGAGACACATACGCACGTTATCACAATCATGGTGAAACGCTGAACACCTGCAAAGGATTTTCAACATACTGGTTAATTGAAAAGCTCTGAGGCATACTTCTTGGATCAAGCCAGTTTCCTGTGCCCACGCATAGAGAAGTGTATAGAACCATGGTGGATTCCCAGCTCATGAAGCAAAGGATTCTTAAAGGAACGAGATTACCATGCGGATCCTGTTTAATTCTCTGAAACAGATCCGCAGTTTTCACCTGCCCTACTAATACCCACTTCTCCTCTCTGGGGATAATAAAAACAAACCAGCGAACTGACAGAGGGCCTGACCAACACATCCACACCGACCCCACAGGAAAAAAAAAAAAAAAAAAACACCGTAGCCTCCAGCTACTAATTATAATGCTAACTTGCAAAATTTTCCTGCATTTTTAAACAATGGAAAAATGATGGTGAGATGATACTTAGAAGAATGGATTCTTGTCAGTCTCCACTAACAAAAATAGGCAAAACGAAGTCAGCTACGCCTCAGCATCGTTATGTCCGTCACAGCCTTCTTGGGTTTCAGGAGGCACAAACAAACGTTATCACAATTATGGTGAAACGCTGAACATCTGAAAATAATTTTCAACGTAGTGGTTAATTGAAAAGCTCTGCGGCATACCTCTTGGAACAAGCCAGTTACCTGTTCCCACGCAAAGAGGAGTATATAGAACAATGGTGGATTTCCAGCTGATGAAGTTAAGGATTATTAAAGGAATGGGATGACCATGGGGATCATTGTTAATTCTCTGAAACAGAATCCGCCCTTTTCACCTGCCAAACACATGCCCACTTCTCCTCTCTGGGGATAATAAAAACTAACCAGAGAACTGACAGAGGGCCTGACCCCCCCATCCACATCGACCACACACACACAAAAAAACCGTACCCTCCAGCTACTAATTATAATGCTAACTTGCAAAATTTCCCTGCATTTTAAAACAATGGAAAAATGGTGGTGGGATGGTACTGGGAAGAATGGCTTCTTGTCAGTCTCCACTAACAAAAATAGGGAACACCAAGTCAGCTACTCCTCAGCTTAGTTATGTCCGTCGCAGCCTTCTTGGGTTTCTGGAGGCACAAACAAACGTTATCACAATTATGGTGAAACGCTGAACACCTGCAAATAATTTTCAACGTAGTGGTTAATTGAAAAGCTCTGCGGCATACTTCTTGGAACAAGCCAGTTACCTGTTCCCACGGAAAGAGGAGTATATAGAACCATGGTGGATTTCCAGCTGATGAAGTAAAGGATTATTAAAGGAACGGGATGACCATGGGGATCATCGTTAATTCTCTGAAACAGAATCCGCCCTTTTCTCCTGCCAAACACATGCCCACTTCTCCTCTCTGGTTATAATAAAAACTAACCAGTGAACTGACAGAGGGCCTGACCCCCCCATCCACATCGACCACACACAAAAAAAAACCGTACCCTCCAGCTACTAATTATAATGCTAACTTGCAAAATTTCCCTGCATTTTAAAACAATGGAAAAATGGTGTTGGGATGATACTTAGAAGAATGGCTTCTTGTCTGTCTCCACTAACAAAAATAGGCAACACCAAGTCAGCTACTCCTCAGCATAGTTATGTCCGTCGCAGCCTTCTTGGGTTTCAGGAGGCACATACAAACGTTATCAAAATTATGGTGAAACGCTGAAAACCTGCAAATGATTTTCAACGTACTGGTTAATTTGAAAACTCTCCAGCATACTTCTTGGAACAAGCCAGGTACCTGTGCCCACGCATAGAGGAGTATATAGAAACATGGTGGAATCCCAGCTGATGAAGCAAAGGATTCTTAAAAAATGAGATGACCATGCGGATCCTGTTTAATTCTCTGAAACAGAATCCGCACTTTTCACCTGCCAAACACATGCCCACTTCTCCTCTCTGGGGATAATAAAAACAAACCAGTGGATTGACAGATGGCCTGACCAACCCATCCACACTGACCCCACAAAAAAAACAAAAAGTACCCTCCAGCTACTAATTATAATGCTAACTTGCAAAATTTCCCTGCATTTTTAAACAATGGAAAAATGATGGTGGGATGATACTTAGAAGAATGGCTTCTTGTCAGTCTCCACTAACAAAAATAGGCAACACGAAGACTGCTAAGCCTCAGCATACTTATGTCCTTGGCAGCCATATTGGGTTTCAGGAGACACATACAAACGTTATGAGAATTATGGTGAAACGCTGAAAACCTGCAAATAATTTTCAACGTACTGGTTAATTGAAAAGCTCTGCGGCATACTTCTTCGAACAAGCCAGTTACCTGTGCCCACACATAGAGGAGTATATAGAACCATGGTGGATTCCCAGCTGATGAAGCAAAAGTTTCCTAAAGGAACGGGATGAGCATGCCGATCATGTTTCATTCTCTGAAACAGAATCCGAACTTTTCACCTGCCAAACACATGCCCACTTCTCCTCTCTGGGGATAATAAAAACAAACCAGCGAACTGACAGAGGGCCTGACCCTCCCCATCCACATCGACCACACACAAAAAAAACCCGTACCCTCCAGCTACTAATTATAATGCTAACTTGCAAAATTTCCCTGCCTTTTAAAACAATGGAAAAATGGTGGTGGGATGATACTTGAAGAATGGCTTCTTGTCTGTCTCCACTAACAAAAATAGGCAACACCAAGTCAGCTACTCCTCAGCATAGTTATGTCCATCGCAGCCTTCTTGGGTTTCAGGAGGCACATACAAACGTTATCAAAATTATGGTGAAACGCTGAAAACCCGCAAATAATTTTCAACGTACTGGATAATTTGAAAACTCTCCAGCATACTTCTTGGAACAAGCCAGGTTCCTGTGCCCACGCATAGAGGAGTATACAGAAACATGGTGGAATCCCAGCTGATGAAGCAAAGGATTCTTAAAGGAATGAGATGACCATGCGGATCCTGTTTAATTCTTTGAAACAGAATCCGCACTTTTCACCTGCCAAACACATGCCCACTTCTCCTCCCTGGGGATAATAAAAACAAACCAGTGAATTGACAGATGGCCTGACCAACCCATCCACACTGACCCCACAAAAAAAAAAAAAGTACCCTCCAGCTACTAATTATAATGATAACTTGCAAAATTTCCCTGCATTTTTAAACAATGGAAAAATGGTGGTGGGATGATACTTAGAAGAATGGCTTCTTGTCAGTCTCCACTAACAAAAATAGGCAACACGAAGTCAGCTACGCCTCAGCATTCTTATGTCCTTGGCAGCCATATTGGGTTTCAGGAGACACATACAAACGTTATAAGAATTATGGTGAAACGCTGAAAACCTGCAAATAATTTTCAACGTACTGCTTAATTGAAAAGCTCTGTGGCATACTTCTTGGAACAAGCCAGTTACCTGTGCCCACACATAGAGGAGTATATAGAAGCATGGTGGATTCCCAGCTGATGAAGCAAAAGTTTCCAAAAGGAACGGGATGAGCATGCGGATCCTTTTTCATTCTCTGAAACAGAATCCGAACTTTTCACCTGCCAAACACATGCCCACTACTCTTCTCTGGGGATAATAAAAACAAACCAGCGATCTGACAGAGGGCCTGAACACCCATCCTGACCGACCCCCCAAAATATAAAAGTACCCTCCAGCTACTAATTATAATGCCAATTTGCAAAATTTCCCTGCATTTTTAAACAATGGAGAAATGATAGTGGGATGATACTTGGAAGAATGGCTTCTTGTCAGTCTCCACTGACAAAAATAGGCAACACCAAGTCAGCTACGCCTCAGCATAGTTATGTCCGTAGCAGCCATATTTGGTTTCAGTAGGCACATACACACGTTATCACAATTATGGTGAAACGCTGAAAACCTGCAAAGGATTTTCAACATACTGGTTAATTGAAAAGCTCTGAGGCATACTTCTTGGAACAAGCCAGTTTCCTGTGCCCACGCATAGAGAAGTATATAGAACCATGGTGGATTCCCAGCTCATGAAGCAAAGGATTCTTAAAGGAACGGGATTACCATGCAGATCCTGTTTAATTCTCTGAAACAGATCCGCAGTTTTCACCTGCCATACTAATACCCACTTCTCCTCTCTGGGGATAATAAAAACAAACCAGCAAACTGACAGAGGGCCTGACCAACACATCCACACCGACCCCACAGGAAAAAAAAAAAAACACCGTAGCCTCCAGCTACTAATTATAATGCTAACTTGCAAAATTTTCCTGCATTTTTAAACAATAGAAAAATGATGGTGAGATGATACTTAGAAGAATGGATTCTTGTCAGTCTCCACTAACAAAAATAGGCAACACCAAGTCAGCTACGCCTCAGCATAGTTATGTTCGTGGCAGCCATCTTGGGTTTCAGGAGGCACAAACAAACGTTATCACAATTATGGTGAAACGCTGAACACCTGCAAATAATTTTCAACGTAATGGTTAATATGAAAACTCTCCAGCATACTTCTTGGAACAAGCCAGATACCTGTTCGCACGCAAAGAGGAGTATATAGAACCATGGTGGATTTCCAGCTGATGAAGTAAAGGATTATTAAAGGAACGGGGTGACCATGGGGATCATCGTTAATTCTCTGAAACAGAATCCGCCCTTTTCACCTGCCAAACACATGCCCACTTCTCCTCTCTGGGGATAATAAAAACTAACCAGCGAACTGACAGAGGGCCTGACCCCCCCATCCACATCGACCACACAAAAAAAAAACCGTGCCCTCCAGCTACTAATTATATTGCTAACTTGCAAAATTTCCCTGCATTTTAAAACAATGGAAAAATGGTGGTGGGATGATACTTAGAGGAATGGCTTCTTGTCTGTCTCCACTAACAAAAATAGGCAACACCAAGTCAGCTACTCCTCAGCATAGTTATGTCCGTCGCAGCCTTCTTGGGTTTCAGGAGGCACATACAAACGTTATCAAAATTATGGTGAAACGCTGAAAACCTGCAAATAATTTTCAACGTAGTGGTTAATTGAAAAGCTCTGCGGCATACTTCTTGGAACAAGCCAGGTACCTGTGCCCACGCATAGAGGAGTATATAGAAACATGGTGGAATCCCAGCTGATGAAGCAAAGGATTCTTAAAGGAATGAGATGACCATGCGGATCCTGTTTAATTCTCTGAAACAGAATCCGCACTTTTCACCTGCCAAACACATGCCCACTACTCTTCTCTGGGGATAATAAAAACAAACCAGCGAACTCACAGAGGGCCTGAAACGCCCATCCACTCCTACCCCACAAAAAAAGAAAAAAAAATACGTACCCTACATCTAATTATAATACTAACTTGCAAAATTTCCCTCCATTTTTACGCAATGGAAAAATGATGGTGGGATGATACTTAGAAGAATGTCTTCTTGTCAGTCTCCACTAACAAAAATAGGCATCAACAAGTCAGCTATGCCTCAGCATATTTATATCCGTGGCAGCTATCTTGGGTTTAAGGAGGCCCATTCAAACGTTATCACAATTACGGTTAAACATGCTAAAAACCTGACAATTCTAAAAGTACTGGTTAATTCAAAGCTCTGTCGCATACTTCTTGGAACAAGCCAGTTACCTGTGCCCATGCAAAGAGAGGTCTAGAGAACCATGGTGAATTCCCAGGTGATGAATCAAAGGATTCTTAAAGGAACAGGCTCAAAAGTGCAGATCCTGTTTCAGTCTAAGTGTGAAACAGGATCCGCACATTTTGCCTGCAACACACATTCGCCCTTCTCATCTCTAGGGATAACAAAAACAGCCCATCGGATTTACAGATGCCCTGCCCCCGGCCCCCACCACCCCACACAAAATAGTCTGCTCCAGCGACTCGTCCTTATGTTATCTGGTGAAAGGTCATAAGCCTTTTAAAAAACTGGAGATAGGATGGTAGAATTATACCTAAAAGACTGGCTTATTGCCAGATTCCCATACCAAGTATTGGCAACAGCAAGTGACGTAGGCCTCAGCATAGGTTTGTCCATGGCAGCCATCTTGGGTTTAAGGAGACACAGATGAACCTTATAACAATTATAATAAAAGGTGCTGTGAAAGCTGTTAAATAATTCTCATGGTAGTGGTTATTTCAAAAGCTCTGCGGCATACTTCTTTGAACTAGCCAGTTAACTGGGCCCACGCATAGTGCGGTGTAGAGAACTATGGTGGATTCCCAGCTGATGAAGCAAAGGATTCTTAAAGGAACAGGATGAACATGCGGATCCTGTTTCATACTCTGAAACAGGATCTGCACTTTTCACCTGCCAAACACATGCCCACTTCTCCTCTCTGGGGATAATAAAAAGAAACCACAGAACTGGCGGAGGGCTTGCCGCACCAGCCCCCAGACCCCACATAAAAACTTCCCGTCCAGCGACTCCTTGTTATTCTAACTGCCAAAAGGTGCTCTGACTTTTAAAATAGTGGAGAAGGATGGTGAAATGATACTTAAAAGAATGTATTCTTTCCAGTCTCCAGTACCAAGGATCGGCCACACAAAGTGAGCTCGGCCTCAGCATAGTTTTGTCCATGGCAGCCATCTCGAGACGAACATTATGACAATTATGATGAAAGGTGCTGCAAAACCTGCAAATAATTCTCAACGTAGTGGTTTTTTCAAAAGCTCTGTGGAATACTTCTTGGAACCCGGCAGTTTTCTGGGCCCACGCATAGAGGGGTCTAGAGAACCATGATGGATTCCCAGGTGATGAATCAAAGGATTCTTAAAGGAACAGGCTGAAAAGTGCGGATCCTGTTTCAGTCTGAGACTGAAACACTATATGCACTTTTTGCCTGCAACACACATGCCCACTTCTCCTCTCTAGGGATAATAAAAACAATCAATCGGATTGACAGATGTCCTCCCCCGCCCCCCAACACTGTACACAAAAAGGTCCCCTCCAGCGACTCATCCTTATGCTATCTGGCGAAAGGTCCTCTGCGTTTTAAAATAATGAAGATAGGATGGTGGAATTATACTTAAAATACTGGCCTTTTGCCAGACTCCCATACCAATTATTGGCAACAGGAAGTGACCTAGGTGTCAGCATAGGTTTGTCCGTGGCTGCCATCTAGGGTTTTAGGAAGCACAGATGAACCTTATCAAAATTATGGTAAAAGTGCTGGAAAAGCTGGCAAATAATTTCCATAGTAGTGGTTATTTCAAAAGCTCTGAGGAAAACTTCTTGGAACCAGGCAGTTTTCTGTGTGCACTAAAAGAGGGGTCTAGAGAACCATGGTGGATTCCCAGCTGATGAAGCAAAGGATTCTTAATGGAACGCGGTGAAAAGTGCAGATCCTGTGTCTGTCTAAGACTGAAACAGGACGCACACTTTTCACCTGCCACACACATGCCCACTTTTCCTCTCTGGGGATAATAAAAACAAACCAGCGAACTGACAAAGGGCCTGCCCCCCTTCCACCCACGCAGATCCCCCCAAAAAAATTCCCCTCCAGCTACTAATTATTATGCTAACTTGCAAAATTTCCCTGCATTTTTAAACAATGGAGAAAGGACGGTGGAGTGATACTTAGAAGAATGGCTTCTTGTCAGTCTCCACTAACAAAAATAGGCAACACCAAGTCAGCTACGCCTCAGCATAGTTATGCCCGTGGCAGCCATGTTGGGTTTAAGGAGGCACATACAAACTTTATCATAATTATGGTGAAACGTGCTGAAAACCCGGCAAATAATTCTCAACGTACTGTTTAATTCAAAAGCTCTGTGGCATACTTCTTGGAAGAAGCCAGTTACCTGGGCCCACGCATAGAGGGGTCTAGAGAACCATGGTGGATTCCAAGGTGATGAATCTAAGGATTCTTAAAGGAACAGGCTGAAAAGTGCAGATCCTGACTGAAACAGGATTCTGACTTTTTGCCTGCAACACACATGCCCACTTCTCCTCTCTAGGGATAACAAAAACAACCCATCGGATTGACAGATGGCCTGCCCCCGCCCCCCACCACCCCACACAAAATCGTGCCCTCCAGCGACTGATCCTTATGCTATCTGGCAATACGTCCTCTGCCTTTTAAAATAATGGAGATAGAATGGTGGAATTATACCTAAAAGACTGGCTTATTGCCAGACTCCCATACCAAGTATTCGCAACAGCAAGTCACCTAGGCCTCAGCACACGTTTGTCCCTGGCAGCCATCTTGGGTTTAAGGAGGCACAGATGAACCTTATCACAATTATGGTGAAAGGTGCTGCAAAAGCGGTCAAGTAATTCTCATGGTAGTGGTTACTTGAAAAGCTCTGCGGCATAATTCTTTGAACTAGCCAGTTAACTGGGCCCACGCATAGAGCAGTCTAGAGGCCCATGGTGGATTCCCAGCTGATGAAGCAAGGGATTCTTAATGGAACGGGGTGAAAAGTGCGGTTTCTGTTTCAGTCTAAGACAGAAACGGGATCCGAACTTTTCACCTGGCACACACATGCCCACTTCTCCGGTCTGGGGAAAATAAAAACAATCCAGCGAACTGACAGAGGGCCTGCGCCCCCCACCCACACCGACCCCACAAATAAAAATGTCCCCTCCAGCTACTAATTATTATGCTAACTTGCAAAGGTTTCCGTGCATTTTAAAATAATGGGGAAAGTATGGTGGAATGATACTTAAAAGAATGGCCTCCTTCCAGCCTCCAGTAACAAGTGTCGTGAAATCCAAGTGACCTAGGCCTCAGCATAGTTTTCTCCGTGGCAGCCATCTTGTGTTTAAGGAGGCACAGACGATCCTTATCACAATTATGGTGATATGTGCTGCAGAAACTGGCAAATAATTCTACACGTAGTGTTTATCTCAAAAGCTGTGCAGCATACATCTTGGTACAGGCCAGTTCATGGGCCCATGCATGGACGGTTCTAAGGAACCATGGTGGATTCCCAGCTGATGAATCAAAGGATTTTTAATGGAACCAGCTGAAAAGTGCGGATACTGTTTCAGTCTAACTGAAACAGGATCCGCACATTTCACCTGCCACAAATATATCCACTTCCCTGTCTGGGCATAATAAACACAAACAACCAGACTGACAGAGGGACTGTCCCCCAAACCACCCCGATCCCACCCAAAAACATCCCCTCCGTTGACTCATCCTTATGCTAACTGCCGAAAGTTGCTCACCTTTTAATATAAGGGAGAAAGGATGGTGCAATGATAATTAAAAGACTGGATTCTTGTCAGACTCCCGTACCAAGTATTGGCAACACCAAGCGAGAGAACCCTCAGTATAGGTTTGTCCATGGAAGCCATCTAGGGTTTAAGGAAGCACAAATGAACCTTATCAAAATTATGGTAAAAGTGCTGGAAAAGCTGGCAAATAATTTCCATGGTAGTGGTTATTTCAAATGCTCTGTGGCATACTTCTTTGAACTAGCCTGTTAAGTGGGCCCACACATAGTGGGGTGTAGAGAACTATGGTGGATTCCCAGCTGATGAAGCAAAGGATTCTTAAAGGAACAGGATGAAAAGTGCCGATCCTGTATCAGTCTAAGACTGAAACAGGATCCACACTTTTCACTTGCCACACACATGTCCACTTCTCCTCTCCGGGGATAATAAAAACAAACCACTGGACTGACAGAGGGCCTGGCTCTGCCTCTCCCACCCCACACAAAAACGTTTCCTCCAGCGACTCATCCTTAAGCTAAATGGCAATAGGTGCTCTGCCTTTTAAAATAGTTGTGAAAGGAAGGTGGAATGATACTTAAAGGAATGGCTTCTTGCCACGGACCAGTACCAATTATCAGCAACTCCAAGGGAGATTGGCCTAACCGTAGTTTTTTCTGTGGAAGCCAGCTTGGGTTTTAGGATGCACTGCCTAACCTTTTCACAATCATTGTGAAAGTTGCTGCAAAAACTGGCAAATAATACTCAATGTAGTGGTTATTTCCAAAGCTCTGCGGCATACTTCTTGGAACTAGCCAGTTACCTGGGCCCACGCTCAGGGAGGTCTAGAGAACCATGGTGGATTCCCAACTGATGAATTAAAGGATTCCAAAAGGAACAGGCTCAAAAGCGGAGATACTGTTTCAGACTGAAACAGGATCCAAAGTTTTCACCTGCCACATACATGCCCGCTTCTCCTCTCTGGGAATAATAAAAACAAACCACCGGACTGACAGAGGGCCTGCCCTCCCACACACACCCAACCCCACACAAAAAGCCGCTCCAGTGACTCATCTTTATGCTAACTGGCTAAAGGTGCACTGCCTTTTAAAATAATGGAGAAAAGACGGTGGAATTGTACTTAAAAAAAATGGCTTCTTGCCAGGCTCCAGTAAAATGTATCGGTACACCAAGGGAGCTAGGCCTCAGCATAGTTTTGTCCGTGGCAGCCTGCTTGGGTTTAAGGAGGCACAGATGAACCTTATCACAATTATGGTCAAAGGTGCTGCAAAAACTGGCAAACAATTCTCAACGTAGTGGTTATTTCAAAAGCTCTACGGCATACATCTTGGAACTAGCCAGTTACCTGGGCCCACACATAGAGGGGTCTCGACAGCCATGGTGGATTCCCAGCTGATGAATCAAAGGATTCGTAAAGGAACTGGCTGAAAAGTGCGGATCCTGTTTCAGTCTAAGACTGAAACAGGATCCGTACTTTTCACCTGCCACACACATGCCCACCTCTCCTCTTTGGGCATAATAAAGACAAACCACCAGACAGACAGAGAGCCTTCCCCTCAACGCACCACCCGACCCCACTCAAAAACGTCCCCTCCAGCAACTCATTCTTATGATAACTGGAAAAAGGTGTTCTGCCTTTTAAAATGATGGAGAAAGGATGGTGGAATGACTCTTAATAGCATGGCTTCTTGCCAGGCTCCAGTACCAACTATCGGCAACACCAAGTGAACTAGGCCTCAGCATAGTTTTGTCCGCCCCAGCCATCTTGGGTTGAAGGAGGCACGGACGAACCTTATCACAATTATGGTGAAAGGTGGTGCAAAAACTAGCAAATAATTCTCAACGTAGTGGTTATTTCAAAAGCTCTGTGGCATACTTCTTGGAACTAGCCAGTTACCTGGGCCCACGCATAGAGGTCTTTAAAGAACCATGGTGTATTCCCAGCTGATGAATCAAACGATTCTTTTTTGTTTGTTTGTTTGTTTGTTAGCTCATTATGGGGGTACAAAAGATCAGGCTATATACATTCCCCATGCCTCCCCTTTCCCCCGATTCTGAGCTTCAATTTTGTCCATTCCCTAGTCAGTGCACATCACATTCATCATGTAGGTGTGCACCCCTCCTCTCCCCCACCCCATCCCCCCCAGTTAGAACTTGAAGGGTGTCCATTCCCCAGGCAGTGCACATCACATTCATCAAGTAGGTATACACCCATCCCTTCCACCCGGCCCCACCCTCTGTCCGATACCCAATTGGTGTTGTTCCCAAATGTGCACTCAGGGAAACCAATTTGCTGGTGAGTACATGTGGTGCTTATTTTTCCATTCTTGGGATACTTCACTTAATAGAATGGGATCCAGCTCTCTCCAGGAGAACCAAAGAGATGCCATCTCGCCATTATTTCTAATAGCTGAGTAATATTCCATGGTATACATATACCACATTTTGCTAATCCATTCATGAATTGATGGGCATTTGGGTTGTTTCCACATCTTTGTGATTGTGAATTGTGCTGCTATAATCATTCAGGTGCAGGTGTCTTTTTTATAGAATGACTTTTGTTCTTCTGGGTAGATGTCCAATAATGGAATTGCTGGATCGAATGGTAGGTCTACTTGAATCTGTTTAAGGTATCTCCACATTGCTTTCCACAGGGGCTGCACTAGTTTACAGTCCCACCAGCAGTGTATGAATGTACCTATCTCCCCACACCCACACCAACATGTATAGTTTTGGGACTTTTTGATAAAGGCCATTCCCACTGGAGTTAAGTGATATCTCATTGTGGTTTTGATTTGCATTTCCCTGATGATTAGAGATGTTGAACACTTTTTCATATGTTTGTTAGCCATTTTTATATCTTCTTTTGAAAAATTTCTATTTATGTCCTTTGCCCACTTTTTGATAGGGTTGTTTGATTTTTTCTTACTGATTTTCCTGAGTTCTAAATAGATTCTTGTTATCAGTCCTTTATCTGATGTGTAGTATGCGAAAATTTTTTCCCATTCTGTAGGTTGTCCATTTACTCTCGTGACTGTTTCTTTGGCTGTGCAGAAGCTTTTTAATTTGATCAGGTCCCATTTATTTATTTTTGTTGTTGCTGTGATTGCTTTAGGGGTCTTCTTCATAAATTCTTTGCCTAGGCCAATGTCTGTAAGAGTCTTTCCTACATTTTCTTCTAGAATTCTAATAGTTTCTGACCTTAGGTTTAAGTCTGTTAACCACTGTGATTTGATTTTTGTGAGGGGTGAGAGTTATGTGTCCTGTTTTAGTCTTCTACATGTGGATATCCAGTTTTCCCAGCACCATTTATTAAATAAGGAATCTTTTCCCCAGAGTATGTTTTTGTCTGCTTTGTCAAAGATTAGATGGCTATATGAGGATGGTTTTATATTGGGATTTTCTGTTCTGTTCCACTGGTCTGTGTCCCTGCACTTGTGCCAGTACCAGGCTGTTTTAAGAACCACAGCCTTGTAGTATAGTTTGAAGTCTGGCAAATTAATACTTCCCATTTTGTTTTTGTTGTTTAAGATTGCTTTTGCTAAACGGGGTCTTCCCTGGTTCCATACAAAGCGTAAAATTATTTTTTCTATGTCTGTGAAAAAAGATGTTGGTAATTTAATAAGGATTGCATTGAATCTGTAGATAACTTTGGGCAGTATAGACATTTTAACAATGTTGATTCTACCGATCCATGAGCATGGTATGGTTTTCCACCTATTTACATGTTCTGCAATTTCCTTCCTCAGTGTTTCATAGTTCTCCCTATAGAGGTCCTTTACCTCCTTAGTTAAATAAATTCCTAGGTATTTTATTTTCTTTGTTGCTATTTTGAAGGGTATTGAGTCCTTAATTTGGTTTTCCATTTGACTGTTATTGGCATATATGAATGCCTCTGATTTGTGTGTATTGATTTTGTATCCTGAGACTTTACTGAATTCATTGATCAATTCCAGGAGTCTCTTGGTTGAAACCTTGGGGTTTTATAGATATAACATCATATCATCAGCAAAGAGTGAGAGTTTGATCTCTTCTGTCCCTATTTCAACTCCCTTGATTCTGCTCTCTTGCCTGATAGCTCTTGCAAGGACTTCCAATACTATGTAGAAAAGTAATGGGGACAGTGGTAAGCCTTGTCTGGTTCCAGTTTGAAGTGGGAATGCTTTCAGTTTTTCCCCATTCAGTATGATGTTGGCTGAGGGTTTGTCGTATATGGCTTGTATCATTTTTATATAGGCCCCATCTATGCCTATTTTGTTAAGTGTTCTTATCATAAAAGGGTGTTGAATTTTGTCAAATGCTTTCTCTGCATCTATTGAGAGGATCATCTGATCTTTATTTTTGCTTCTATTTATGTGATGAATTACATTCCCATATGTCAAACCATCCCTGCATCTCTGGGATGAAGCCCACTTGGTCGTGATGGATTATTTTTTTGATAAGCACTTGGATTCGATTTGTTAGAATTTTATTGAGAATTTTTGCATCTATATTCATAAGAGAAATTGGTCTATAGTTCTCTGTTTTAGTTGCATCCTTTCCTGGATTTGGTATCAGGATTATGTTGGCTTGGTAAAAAGTGTTGGGGAGAATCCCATCCTTCTCTATATTGGAGAATAGTTTATGTACGATGGGCACCAGTTCTTCTTTGTAGGTATGGTAGAATTCAGGTGTGAACCCATCTGGTCCAGGGCTTTTCTTTTTGGGAAGGTTTTTTATTGCTGTTTCAATTTCAGATCTAGATATCGGTCTATTCAGGAATTCTATTTCTTCCTGGTTGAGCCTGGGAAGGCTGTGTGTTTATAAGAATTTGTCCATTTCCTCCAGGTTTTCTAATTTGTGTGCATAAAGATTTTTGTAGAATTCATAGATGATATCATGTATCTCTGTGGCATCAGTCGTGATTACTCCTTTCGTGTTCCTGATCGAGGTTATAAGAGATTTTTCTTTTCTGCTCTTGGTTAGTTTAGCCAGAAGTGTGTCAATTTTGTTTATTTTTTCAAAGAACCAACTTTTGGTTTTATTAATCTCCGTTATGGTTTGGTTTAATCTCCCTTATGCTCTCTTATGGTCCTTTTCATTTAGTTCTGATTTAATCTTAATAATTTCCTTCTGCTGGGTTTGGGTTTGGTCTCTTCTTTCTTCTCCAGCTCTTTGAGTCTATTCATTAGATTGTCTATTTGTAAGTTTTCTGTCTTTTTGGCATAGGCATTTATGGAAATAAATTTTCCTCTCAGGACTGCTTTAGCTGTGTCCCACAGATTTTGATAAGTTGTATCTCCTTTGTCGTTTAATTCAAAGAATCTTTTGATTTCTGACTTGATTTCTTCATTTATAAAATGATTGTTCAGGAGAAGGTTATTTAGCTTCCATGACTTTGAGTAGAAATGAGGATTTCTGTTAGGGTTCATTGTTACTTTTATTCCACTGTGATCCGAGAAGCTGCATGGTATTATTTCTATATTTTTAAATTTTTTAAGACATTCTTTATGTCCTAAGATATGGTCAATCTTGGAGAATGTCCCATGAGCTGATGAGAAGAACTTATATTCAGTGGTATTTGGGTAGAATGTCCTGTAGATGTCAGTCAGGCCCATTTGTTCTAGCATTCTATTTACGTCCAATATTTCTTTGTTTATTTTTTGTTTGGAGGATCTGTCTTGAACTGTCAGTGGCGTGTTAAAATCTCTGGCTACTAAAGTGTTGTTATCTATCATTTGGTTCAGATCAAGTAGGGTTTGCTTTATGAATCTGGGTGCACCTAGATCGGGTGCATATATGTTAAGTATAGTTATGTCTTCTTGTTGAATTGTACCCTTCACCAGTATATAGTAACCATCTTTGTCTTTCTTTACTTTTGTTGATTTAAAAACTACGTTATCGGAGATTAGAACTGCCACGCCAGCTTTCTTTTGGGTTCCATTTGCTTGGAATATTGATTTCCACCCTTTTATTTTCAGTCTAAATGCATCCTTGCAGGTTAGATGAGTTTCCTGAAGACAGCAGATACTTGGCTTATATCTTTTTTATCCATTGGGCCAGTCCATGTCTCTTGAGTGGGGAATTCAATCCATTCACATTTAATGAGAGAACTGATAAGCGAGACAGATTGCTGTTCCTCATGTTGGGTTGAATTTCATTGATCTGTTTTCTCTCTTGAGCCATTATGATAACTGTGTTTTCATATTTATCTCTTGATTAGTGTTACATTCGAGGGTCCTTCTTGTGCTGGACCACGTGTAACTCTGTTTTGAATACTTCTTGGAAAGCTGCTCTTGTCTTGGTGAATTCTCTGAGTTTTTGTTTATCTGAGAATGTCTTAATTTCACCTTCATATATAAAACTGAGCTTATCTGGGTACAGGATTCTAGGCTGGGCATTATTCTGTTTCAGAAGAGTGAGAATGGGGCTCCAATCTCTTCTTGCTTGTAAGGTTTCAGTTGAGAAATCTGGCGTGATTCGGATGGGCTTTCCTTTGTATGTTACTTGTTTCTTTCTCCTTACAGATTGAAGAAGGGCCTCGTTAGTGGATATTTTGGTCAGTCTGATAACTACATGACGTGGTGTCTTCCTATTTGGTATGAATCTCTCAGAGGTTCTTTGAGCTTCTTGAACCTGTGTATCTAGAGATTTGGCAAGGCCTGGGAAATTTTCCTCAATTATATCTTCAGATACTTTATTCAACCCTTGCTTATTGTCTTCTTCACCCTCAGGAATGCCGATAACTCTCACGTTAGGCTTCTTCACATAATCCCACATTTCTTGTAGACTATGATTATTTCTCATGTTTCTTTGTTTTAACTCTGTGACTGCCTTATTTAATTGGAAAGTGTTATCTTCGATCTCTGAGATTCTTTCTTCTGTTTGATCTACCCTGCTCTTGAGACTTTCCACTGTTTTTTGTAGCTCCTTGAATAAATTTTTCATTTCCAGGAGTTCAGTTTGATTTTTCTTCAGTATTTCAATTTCTTTGGTGAATTTTTCTTCCAAGTCCTGGATCTTTTTTGTGGTTTCTTTGTGTTGATTATCCATTTTTTCTTGCATAATGTTCAGCGTATTTATGATCCATGTTTGAAATTCTTCCTGTGACATGTTGCTATTTGGAATCTGCTTTGTGTTAATTGGTGGAGAACTAGTAATCCTCTTTGAGGGCATGGTTTCAGCTTGATTCTTTATACTCCTAGAGTTCCTTCGCTGAGCCCTTCCCATCTGAATGAATCCTTAAGATCCCTTCTTTCAGCTTTAGTCTGGATAGGGGCACACTGTGAGTGCCAGGTAAGCTGCCTCCTCTGTCACTAGGGGGAGCCCTTCACATATTGTTCAGGATTTTGCTAGCTCCGCTGGGGGGGCTGCACCTCTTCCTCTCCCGAGGTGGCTTCTGTCTCTCTCTGTGAGAAAGACAGTGGATAGGGAGAGCGGAGCGGTGCCCTCATTCGCCCAACGCCCCAGCCACTGCAGTTCCCGCGGGCAATGGTCTGCCCCACCCCAATGTCTGCAAGGTCCACGCTCTACTCTCTCGTGACTGGGGAACCACTCAGTGTTCACACAAAGGTGGAGCTCCTAGTCAGGGTCCGTGGACTAGGGAAGGGAGCCGCCCAGGGAGCCGCCCGGTACCCAATCGCTCCTCAGCGTTTAGGCTGTGGACCCCGACAATGGCGGCCGCCCGTCTGCAGATCACTGTCACTGGGGTTGAATGCTCAGGGACCGGCAGAGGCCAGAGGAGCCGGGGACCGGGAGAATCCAGCCGCCCACCTATACGAGGCAGTTTGGCATCTGCTAGAGCCGGGACCAAAGCAGCCCCACCGCCCGCGTATAGGAGACAGTTGCTAGGTGCGTCAGCTGCGCACAGCACTCCAGGGTCCAAAATGCCTCCTGCCAATGTCTCCTCTCTGCAGAGCCCCACATCTCCCGTGGCGATTCTGCACCGACTTCAGGCAGATCCTCAATTGAGTGGGTGTGGAGGTCAGAGGGGGAACAAGATGCTTTCCTGTGGGGCTGAACCCACCCCACTCTCTGGTGAGGTGGGTACAGCTGTCCCGTGCTCCCTTCTCTATTGGCCATCCCGCACTCTCCAGATTTTGGTGATTTATTTCCCTAATCACCTCAGTCTTTTCTTGCTCTCTCTCTCTGTCCCACGCTGATTCTCCATGGATTCACACCACCATTCTTGTGGGGAAGTGAACCTCTAGGGTTGTGGGCAGTGGGAGACCCATGCCTTCCACTCCAGGAGCACGAATCCAGGAGGTCACCACCATTCCACCATCATTGAGAATGAATCAAAGGAGTCTTAAAGGAACGGGCTGAAAAGTGCGGATCCTGTTTCAGTCTAAGTCTGAAACAGGATCCGCACTTTTCACCTGCCACACACATGCCCACTTCTCCTCTCTGGGCATAATAAAAACAAACCACTGGACTGACAGAGGGCTTGCCCCCACACACACACCACACGACCCCACACAAAAACGTCCCCTCCAGTGACTCATTCTTATGCTAACTGGCAAACGGTGCTATGCCTTTTAAAATAATGGAAAAAGGATGGTGGAATGATACTTGAAAGACTGGTTTTATTCCACGCTCCCGTACCAAGTATCGGCAACACCAAGTGAGCTAGGCCTCAGCATAGTTTTTTCCCTGGCAGCCATCTTGGGATTAAGGAGGCAGAGAAGTACCTTGTCACAATTATGGTGAAAGGTGCTGCAAAAACTGGCAAA